>NW_015505862.1:586045-592147 GCF_001515645.1 Sinocyclocheilus grahami | reverse complement strand
TCACAATTCTGACTTTTTTCTCGCAATTCTAACTTTTTTCTCACAGTCCTGACTTTTTTTCTCACAATTCTGACTTTTTTTCCTCACAGTTCTGACTTTTTTTTCTCACAATTCTGACTTTTTTCTTTCAATTCTGACTTTTTTCTCTCAATTCTGACTTTTTTCTCTCAATTCTGACTTTTTTCTCACAATTCTGACTTTTTTCTCACAATTCTGACTTTTTTCTCACAATTCTAACTTTTTTCTCTCAGTTCTGACTTTTTTTCTCACAGTTCTGACTTTTTTTTCTCACAATTCTGGCTTTTTTTCTCAATTTCTCACAGTTGTGACTTCTTTTTCACACAATTCTTACTTTTTTTCTCACAGTTGTGGCTTTTTTTCTCACAGTTCTGACTTTTTTTTTTCTCACAATTCTGATTTTTTTTCCCCATATATATAGTATAGTGTACAGTATGCATTATTTCTATATTTCATAGAAACTCAAGATGTGAAATATACAGTGTACTGGGTACTGTATCCCACAATGCATGCAGTGCACTCAACTTCACCTCCTGTTTCCAGTGTGATGAATGAACTAGAAGTAATATCTGTCATTTTTAACACATTTTTCTTAACTCATTATTTGACATAAAACTGGATTCAAAAATGGAATCAGAACTGCTATGAATCGCTGAACTGAATTTAATTAAAATGTGACCATGTGACAACAATGTACAGCAGCACACTGCTTGAAATATATTCTATTGCATAAGGTGTTCTGTATTGCATACTGTTTTAGAGTAGTATTGCATTCAAATGATTTATGTTTCCACACAAGTCTCCCAAACACTCCCTCTGGCTTCCATTGCTTTAACAAACAGACACCCAAAACTCACACCACTGGTCGAGTCAGAGGTTGACATTGCGGACTGACTTAAACAAACTGAGCGTGTTTCGATTACGCCACAGTGTTTATACTTTTCATAAGTCAATCTGTGAATAGCTTATACGCAGTTGTCTGTGCATGGACACACGAGAGCATCAAACAAATTACACACTTCAGCTTTAAGCAACATGAGCGATTCTGACTAAATTACAAACACTAAACAGCGCATCTCAGCCTCTCAGATCATGTAAAGTGTTGATGTAAGCAGAGGAACGTAATCCCGGCGGCCTTTTAAGGAGCTGAGGTAAGTGAGTTCCTCATTTTGTGCACTAAAAATTCAAGTGTGACAAATCATGGTGTGGTTTGATAAAACTCAGCAGTATCACTCCAGTGTACACAATGACATAAGCCTGATACCACTGCCGCCTCTGTGCTAGCCAGTGCATTCTCAGTCTTTCTTTCTGCTTTTGTCCTGTTCAGTGTTTTTATCTCCATGTATTTTTAGTGCTACATACTGTTGGCTTCAGCAGAGCGACTCAGCAGCCAGTACAAACACTAATACTCAATGGCCTGTGGTGAATCAGACTCCAAGATAGCGTTGTGTACTGGGAACAATAACAGACGTTACAACTATTTCTATCCATCTGCTGCCTGAGCAGATGAAGATATCAAGGATGAAAGGCCATGATCAACTTGGAGTGTAAAAGAGCGATGACCTCAGGGAGAATTCTGGATTTAGATCACAAATCTTAGATGTAATCATATCCGTCAAGCTTGACGAGAGTCAAAACAGGGCAACAGCTTTAAAAGTTCAAATTTACATTTAATAATTTAGCAGACACTTTTATCCGAAGCTAATTACAAATGAGGAATACAAGAAGCAGCAAACAAATACAACAATTCATCAAAAAGGGGCAAAAAACAACAACAACAAAAAAACAATGTGTCCATAATACAATGGTTCAGACACAAGTATTTAAGAAGCATATCTAGAAAAACATTTTTACTTTGTTATTTTAGGACACTGTTCACTTACAGGGGATGAAAATGTCATTCATTCACATCATAAAATAAAAGAAATAAATAATAAATACAATAAAATTAAATCAAATTAAATTAAATTTTACATTGTTATTTTAGGATACTGATGGGATGAAAATGCCATTCATACACTATAAAATAAAATAAAATAAAGTATAATAACGTATAATAAAATGAAATGAAATAAAATTAAAAGTTCTAATTAAAGATTTAGAAATTTACAATTAAAAACTGTACATTATTTTAGGATAATGTTGGGATGAAAATATCATTCAAACACAGTAAAGTTAAATAAACAAATACAAATTAGTGCTGTCAATCGATAAAAAAATAACTGATAAAAAAAATAACTAATTAATCAATTTTTTCTGAAATTAATCACAACTAAGCCCAACTAACATTATAGTTTTTAAATATACTTTAAAAGCGGAATTTCAAGGGCCCGATGAGGGAGAAGGGGCCCGGAACGACACAATCGTGGGGGGGCCCCGAGTCAATATGCTGTTCAGGGGGCCCAGAAACCACAGTGGCGCCCCTGATCACTGAAACCAATACTAATGATTTCTCTATGAAATAGTTTTCTTTTTCCTAATATTTAACCATTGACTATAGCCATTCAACATTACAGTATAATTATTTTTCATTTATTCATGTATTCATTATTCATTCATTTACTAGACTTAAAAAAAACAGCTTTTAATTTAATTTAAGTGAGCAAGTATAGGAAATATACAGAAATTGAACAAAGCTGTCAAACACTAAAGGTACAAAAGTTATTGATTTTCTTTTTTGTTTTTGTTCTTTGATTAAAAGACATTTTATTAGCTGGTTATTAGATTATTTTCTCACAACCCTTTACCTTTTCTGTCCCGCTTCATGTCTGAAAGTCTTTACTAATGTGCCGACGAGTTGTATCGGGTATGACTATAGCCATTCAACATTACAGTATAATTATTTTTCATTTATTCATGTATTCATTATTCATTCATTTACTAGACTTAAAAAAAAACAGCTTTTAATTTAAGTGAACTTAAAGCAATCTTCGCATAAACCCATTACAATAAATGTCATATTTAACTGCATGTGCCTTTCAGCAAGTATAGGAAATATACAGAAATTGAACAAAGCTGTCAAACACTAAAGGTACAAAAGTTATTGATTTTCTTTTTTGTTTTTGTTCTTTGATTAAAAGACAATTTTATTAGCTGGTTATTAGATTATTTTCTCACAACCCTTTACCTTTTCTGTCCCGCTTCATGTCTGAAAGTCTTTACTAATGAGCCAACGAGTTGTATCGGGTGTGTTAGATGAGGGAGCCAATGCTGGTCTGCTCCAGAACATTTTTGAAAACCACTGCATTTCAGAGACATGTTCTTAAATGTGACTCATATATAACAAATTGCATATACAACATCGCATGCTCATAGTTTCGTTGTGCTTTAATATGAAATGATTCGGGCTACAGTGTGCACCGTCGCATTTGTGCGTGCAATTGAAGAGCATGTGCTACGAGCACAGTATAACAGTGGCTGACAGGACAGGACAATTCATTTTTAATGACATAAGGCCTGACAACATCTCATCTGACCACAGCTCACTGTTGTTCTACTGAAGCTCCTCGTCACCTGTTCCACGCTCGTTTGACTGCCGCTGAGGTGAAGTCGGAGTGCACGTCTGAAAAGTCTTCTGTTTGATGTGGTCGTAAAGACATTCTGCGTCCAAATAAACACAAGAAAAAAGAGACAGAAGCAGCTGTTGTACGTGGGGTGGCCAACCATTCATTCAGTGTTTCAGTGAACTAGGAATATCTGGCAAGTCAATTCCTCATGGGGACGCCATGTTGAGGTCACATGACCAGTTAAATACAACTCACTTTTTCTCAGTAATTAATTATAACTCACTTCCTAAGTATTCACGCAAAAAGTGCACCTATGTACCTTATTTAACTCATTTTGGTACATATCTATACTTTTTGAAAAGCTATCGCCTCATTGACCTTTTTTTCTGAGAGTGCTCAGATTAGTAACTAATCCCCCCAAAAAATTGTTTTGCAATTATCATAATTTCTTTTATTGGTTTGGGTGGAAATGACATCTCTGTAGTTTTAAGTAAGATGGGAGTCTCTGTTGTCTGGATGAGGGCATTATGAAAGTCTGGGTGATTAATTGTATAATCATAAAGTTATGTATATAATTAAATCAGTGGCCTTTCAGAGCAGTCCCTAATCTGACACTCTTCATCGATTTAATTTTCAGATGTGATAGCAGGAGTACTTGAACCACCAACTGTTAATTAGCCAGAAAGTTGGCACAAAAGTCAAAATGGATACTGAAGGTGCACCAGGCAGCACAGCAAGAAATTTAGCTTTAGTTACGTATTTGTTGAAGGTCAAAATAACTGCGGATAAATACTGCAATCACGGAAATTCCTATCGAGATGGGACTTCTCAGGGGACAGCAGGAGGTAATTTGGCCCTTTTTAAAAAACAAACAAACAAAAAAAACAAGGTTACGTGCAAAATACACAACTTTTTTCACTTTGGATAAGATGAGCATCAACCTCCTCGGGGAAAACTAGCCCTTGTTGATTGCCGAATAAATTAATTATATGAAATAAGTTGAATTTTTACAGAGGCATCTCACCAAAAACTTGTTGCAGCTGTTATAACAATGCTCTAAGACTTAATACTACAGTAACATCTGTCACATCAAGTGGCAAGATTTAAATAATTACTTTAAGAGTAATGTATAGTGAGACCATTTTAGATCATCATTTGTTGCTACACACCATTCCTGCTTGAAACACTTTAAGCTTAAACACTTTTAGAATATTGTAAATAATTCAGATCCTATTTCCGGACTGCTTTCATGAGTTTCTCTCAGAAGTAGCACACGCTTTATTTTGGGGGACTGTAAACTAAAAATATTCCAGTAATGCTCTTATCTCGGTGGAATGAGGTGTCAGGGGATGGTAAATGGCACTGTGCTTCCTCCGCTCTGTCTGCCTGCAGACCACCCAAAAACACATGCAGATCAAACAATGAATGACTTCCGACCTTCTGAACGACCACAGCTCATTTGTTTAGTTTTTTTTGCCAAAGGCAGGCACTTGTGGCCTCCCTAAAAGGAAAATAACAATGTTTCTAAAAGCACATTCACATCCAATTTAAATTCTAGTGAAAAATTATATGAAGCAACTTGTGATCCTATCAAGCTCATTTATATAGAAAACAAACAAAGAGCATGTAAAGTGTTCTCGGGAATCTGTTCAGCTCAACGTGTATTCTGCAGTGATGAAGTTTAAGAGAGTTACACTGAAGTCACACTTGAGTATGAGCAAATGTTGGAGGAGCATGAATTAACATCTCTCTTCTATTAGAGCCTAATACTTTGATACTGAAGCTTTCTTGCCAGTGCTAGAACTGTTAACATTTTTCAGCCTACATTGGGCAGTGTGGCCTAAATAAGATGCTCTATGTTGTGTTGGAGGCACGCATATACCACAGGATGTGAGTGGAATGATTCCTGTGCTTTAAAGTTTCCACAAGCTTCACATGTTCCACGCATGTGTCTTTTTACTGAAGCTGACCTGTGGGACTAAGAAAATCTGAAAATGTATTCAATTCAGGTCAGGTTTATTTCTGGTTGAACTCTTATTGTTGACATACACAGTAGGCTCAAAATAACTACACTCTAAAAAATGTTGGGTAAAATATAACCCAGTGCTGGGTTAAAAAGGGACGAACCCAGCAGTTGGGTTGTTTTGCAACCCAACCTCTGGGTCAAAACAACCCAACCTCTGGGTCAAAGCAACCCAACCGCTGGGTCAAAGCAACCCAACCGCTGGGTCAAAGCAACCCAACCTCTCAGTCAAAACAACCCAACCACTGGGTCAAAGCAACCCAACCTCTCGGTCAAAACAACCCAACCACTGGGTCAAAGCAACCCAACCTCTGGGTCAAAGCAACCCAACCGCTGGGTCAAAGCAACCCAATCTCTGGGTCAAATCAACCCTGCCTCTGGGTCAAAACACCCCAACCTCAGGGTCAAAGCAGCCCAACCTCTGGGTCAAAGCAACCCAACCTCTGGGTCAAAGCAACCCAACCGCTGGGTCAAAACAACCCAACCTCTGGGTCAAAACAACCCAACCATTGGGTCAAAGCAACCCAACCGCTGGGTCAAAGCAACCCAACCTCT
>NW_015505862.1:584316-585377 GCF_001515645.1 Sinocyclocheilus grahami | reverse complement strand
AACCTCTGGGTCAAAACAACCCAATAGCTGGGTTTGTCCCTTTTTTTACCCAGCACTGGGTTATATTTAAGCCAGCATTTTTTAGAGTGTACATTTATTTTAAATGTAACAATTTTAGCTTATTGACTTTTAATCAAATAGCATTTTATGGTAAGTTTACACAGCAACGATTGTGCAAAAACTGAAAAGTTTTTTATTTGCACATTTGAAAAGTATACAGACGACAACATTGTCAAACGATCCCCATTCACACAGATTCACAAAACAACTAAAAACGTTGTATTACTCATGCCAGGCCAGAAGTTGGTGATGCAAAGAAACACTACGTGCCTGCACAAATCCCTATAGACTGAACATGTCATATGCACACGCATGATGCCACTGTTTTTACAAAGTCTCGTTTTTGAGACGATAACAGTATAATTTTCAAAAACTTGCACTTTGATACCCGTTTTCAAAAGTTTGCATTTTCAAATGCCACTGTAGTATGAATGAATGGCCAAAACACATAAAACGTTTTCTGCTTTTTATGAAAAGCGTATTGTTTTTAGTGGATGTATGAAGTCAGCTGTCCTCAATTTCACACAGGTGTCCTATCAGAGTAAAGACAGGTGTAGAATATCACAATAACTATCAACATGATCAATGAATATTTAATAACTGCAAAGTACATTGCTTTTCAGCTTCGTTTTGAACACTATTGTTTTACAAAAGCAGCAGAATTGAAAACGTATGAATGTTGTCTGTGTTTGTTATGTTAACCTTTTGCTTTAATGACAGGTTTACTGCCTTTGCTCATGACTTTTTCATTAACTCATTATATACAGTTATTATGTCTGTATGCTTTGAGGTCTTGTATCAATGTGAAGGAGACTATATTCCAATAATGATCGGCTTGACTGTACATTACATGGCTACTTGCAAGACAAATAAATGGGCATGAAATATTAATTTGACAATTATTTTGTAATGTGAGAGGAAAGAAAGTATGAAGGAAATACAGGAGGAAAAAAGCAACACTAAGGATATAGTTTGTCCATGTCAGCTGGTTACAAAAAAAA
>NW_015505862.1:575612-584237 GCF_001515645.1 Sinocyclocheilus grahami | reverse complement strand
CTCTGGGTCAAAGCAACCCAACCTCTGGGTCAAAACAACCCAACCACTGGGTCAAAGCAACCCAACATTCAATGTCTGGACTTGTTCCCAGGATTAAAAGTCTTTTCAAAGGCTAATCACTTAAAGCTCATTATATTTTAAGTTTAAAAAAATGTATTATTTTAATATTTTTTAAAATATAAAAAAAAAAATCTGTGCTTGCACAAATGCATACTCATATGTATGGATTTTCACAACATCAGATTTTTGCTTCTAGATATACAAATAGTGCTGTATCTGCTCAGTGAGACAATAAATGTGGAAATGTCATAAACTTGAGGTGCCATTGATATAATTTATCGTATCAAAACTGCTTAGAAATTTGCTGAATTATCTGGATGCAGCAAAACTCAATGGCTGGGCACACCTGCATTGGATCAAGTTATAGACACTCCCAGTGGCTTTAGTTTCGGAGAGGATGGAAGAACCTGCCAAAATCTGAGTCATCTAGAAGATGTTATACTACCCAGGAATGCTGATTGTACTCATTAGGGTATATATTTATGTTATCCAACCATTAGTTCCTGTGTTCCAACGTCATGATATACAGTTCAATGTTTATAGTTTTCTGTTTGTATCAATTTTTCCAGAATTTGTCAATGACTCTTTCTGCAGCTTACATCATTACAGATGCCAACAAGTGACTGTCTATGTATAATAACTATGTTCATGAACTATGTTCATTCTTTCAAAAAGGCTGATTGTGCTATAATTTTATTTATGAGGTTTTGGTGTTCATACATTTTTTTAATGGAAACTGTGAGTGCAAAAACAATGTTGCCACTTACCTCAACAGATGAAATATCCTTTGATTCAGTCTTTACATCATCTAGGCTTAATTTTATCCTCAGTATTCATCCTGGGCTGATTGGAAAATAATATTGCATTGTATTACCTTATTATGTTAAATGTCCAGTAAGTGACGTTAAAAGCATGCTCGGTTTTATCCTAAATAGTTGAATGTAAATCTGCTGTATTTTTAACCCTTAAATGCATGAATGTTTCGCCAATCATTATTACATATTTGGGTCTTTAGCGACCCGGACCTATATATCCAGCACAGATAGATCTCTAACTGCTATAACAGCAAAAATCTCTTGATATTTTAAGAACAATTACAGAAGAATAAAAAAGCATATTTTGTTACCTTTTGAAACTTAAAAGGGCTCAATTTGAGCAGATGATTTGGTAACACTTTACAATAAGGTTCATTAGTTAATATATTAACTAACTATAGTAATTGCTCTGCAGTAAAGCCATTCAAACCAGTTCAATTATTGCTAATGATATTCGTTTGTTTTATGCCTGCGGTAATTATGAGTGAAACTTCACGTCATCATTGTATCAAACAGTGCCACCTTAAGGAAAAAAAGATGCATTGCACATATTGAGTCATCAGATATGTAAATATAGTTGCGCAGGAAAAAATACTTACACATTTACATACCTCGGGTCTCTAGCGACCCTATAAACTTTTTACAAAAAATGTATCTGAAAACTGGCATTCTTTTATATTTTACAATTTTTTTTCTTGTTATATTGTTTGTAATTAATAGATTGAGGAATACTAAGAAAGTTGATGTCTAACTTTAAAAAATGAAGGAGGGAGAGGGTAGAGAATGATGTCCCGGGTCGCTAAAGACCTGAGGTATGCATTTAAGGGTTAACCTACACTAAACCAAATATGAGATAAAAACGCATGTGCTAAAGCAACCATGTCATTGTAGTTTGCTTCTACAAGTCTTTGAGCTCTTTTATTGTAAAGCCCAATACAAACTGCTGACCAATGCAAACAATCAGCAGATTACAGTACATCACTTCTCAGACACTCTCTGACCCAACAATGTCAATTCAGCATGTTCAATCTGCAAAAATTAGCTCCGACAGATGCTGACAGGATTAACACACTGATGCGACAAAACCCAACAAAGGTCTGTTGCTGTCTTTTGGCAAAAACTGACATTAAGTTGTGTTTCGAGGAAGAGCTCCACATTGCAAATGCAGTGCTGTACCAGGTGCGCTACCGAGCAAGTTTACTGTTAGAAAAGCCATATATATGGAGTCGGTTGTGCTATGCAAACATCAAAACGCATTAGTTTACAAACCATGCACTATGTTAAAAGTGTTTTGAAGTCACAACATAGTACTGTTCAAGGGACTGCACCAAAATAGGTCTTTATGACTCCATAATCTGCCTCTGCAATCATAATTTGTCTACGTGTTTCGAGTTGTGCAAAATGCAGGCAGAGGCACGTTCTTCCAGTGAGCCTACGTTGTCAGTTTTGTCTCATTAATATTGTTGTAAGACTACACAAATCCTTTATATCCTTACTGTTTTTTAATTAACATTAAGTGTGTTTTAGAATAGAGTTAGCAGTTCAATGATTCACTCTTTCGGCTCAGGAGGGGATGAGCCATTCAAACACATGCTGTCAGAAAGCATTTCTTCCTTGCCTACGGCTCTCTGATATGACAAGTCAGCGTTTCATGCTCCCATTTCAGAGGAGCCCACACCGTAAAAATGACTGTGAATTTAACGGTAAAAGACTGTAAAAATGCTACAGTAAAAACCTGTTAAATGGTTAAAGGTAAATTCCCTTACTATATACGGTGAAAAACTGTATTGGACATTACATGTATTGGACATTAATTTTAAGGCAGTATACGGTTTTTGGAAGTGAAAAAAGATATATATATAATTTACAGTGAATGACCGTAAATTGACATTCCCAGAATTCCATGCGTTACATTTCAAATGTGATGTTTTTTTGTTGAAATAACTATGTTTCTTCTTAGTTTTTTCTTATCAGTTTTGTATATTAGGGTTGTGTGTTACACCTAATGTTGTTAAATGAATGTTTACTGCATTATTTCAGTTTCATGTGTGTTACCGTGATGGTGTTTAGTGTCTGTGTGAATGACGCTGTGCACCTTCTATGTGTGTTATTATTGAAAAGCTGCTTGTGATGGGCTTTGGATCATCTTGTGATTTTCACATCACCTCCTGCATTTGGTGGTTATCAGTGTATTACAAAGGTGAAAAACAGATTTCAGTACTTCAATAGGTTGGTATATTAACTTTATATCAGTTAATGAAATGATGGTATTTAACTGTAAATTTAAGTTAAAACCATAAAACCTAAAGTTGCTACCGTATTTTTTACGGTAAAATTCCGGCAACCACAGCTGCCGTTTTTTTTACCGTAAATTTTACAGTGCAGATAACATGCACCAAAGACTCTTTTTAGCCAATCAGCCACTCACAAACAACCTCAGTGCTTAAGTGTGATTGTTTTGAAACCCAGTAACAGTCATTTTGCTCCAGCTATCCTCAATTTGATCATGTAAACTCATTCTGAATTGTTGTGGCTGTGTGTTATTATTGAAAAGCTGCTTGTGATGGGCTTTGGATCATCTTGTGATTTTCACATCACCTCCTGCATTTGGTGGTTATCAGTGTATTACAAAGGTGAAAAACAGATTTCAGTACTTCAATAGGTTGGTATATTAACTTTATATCAGTTAATGAAATGATGGTATTTAACTGTAAATTTAAGTTAAAACCATAAAACCTAAAGTTGCTACCGTATTTTTTACGGTAAAATTCCGGCAACCACAGCTGCCGTTTTTTTACCGTAAATTTTACAGTGCAGATAACATGCACCAAAGACTCTTTTTAGCCAATCAGCCACTCACAAACAACCTCAGTGCTTAAGTGTGATTGTTTTGAAACCCAGTAACAGTCATTTTGCTCCAGCTATCCTCAATTTGATCATGTAAACTCATTCTGAATTGTTGTGGTTGGACAAGAAACAGTGCTTGCAAAACAGCTTGGCCTCCATCTAGATTTCCCCATTCTGTAATTTTCCCACTGAGATATGTTTGATGGTAAATTTCAGATGGAGCGTGAAGTTCTTTGTTGGGATCTGTTGGAGTTGTGTAATGTTTTCTGGAATGGTTGGGGGGGTGGCCTCTTTTGGTTGGGCTGAAATGTCACGCTGGAGGGAAGTTAAGCTGGGTAGACCACTGGATGTAATGATGTGGGCTAATTCGCTCTTACTCGCCTCATCAGAGTGAGGAGCACAAAGCCTTGCATCCCGTTGAAACTTAATGTGAATGGACAGATCACAGGGATTGCAGATGAAAGCGCTTACATAGAGAGAATCATGAGAGCAGGATGTCAGGAAGAAGCGAGAGAGAGACGGTTGAAGTTGAGGGGGAAGATATCAGAAGGGGAGAGGAAGCCTGAACAAAAATCAGAGGATGTGTGTGTGTTTTGCTTTATAGAGACATGGGCTGTGTTCTAAAATATAGGGAACTGTCTACATAGGCAGCTATCTTCTAAGGGAGCACCATAACTGTAATGGAACCTCAGGTGGCTGATGTGAAACATTGTGAAACATCTGAAGTACATTTGTACCATAGTGTACCAAATAACATAAATCATTGATCATTCAGTGATGAAATCAGTGTTATTTTATTTTAACACTATTAATAATGAATTTTTTAAATTATACTTTATATTGTCACTTTAATTTTAGCCATAGCAATTTTGTTGCTTGTTTTTGTAATTTTTTATCATTTTCATGTTCTTATAGTTTTTATTAAGCTTCAGTTTTCTTTTTTTTTTTAGTTATTTTAGTACTTAAGAAGTGTTGCCTTGGAAATTTGCTTAAAAAAAGTGTTTAATATCTTATGTTATTTCAGTTAATGTTATTTTACCTCAAGTTATTTATTTGTTGGTTGGTTGGTGTTTTAGTTAATAACTCTGAACAAAATAGCATGATATTACCATGTGATCCATTACTTTACTTTAGTATGACCACAATAGACTGATTTTTTGAAAGGAAATTAAAAAAAATGCCATAGTAGGTACTGTCATATTCTGCCCAACAATTATTGCTCTGCTGTCAACATCTGCCCTCAAGCATATTAAACAATCACAAAGAAGAAACTGTAATATTTAACAAGCAGGAAACAATTCATCCTGACAAGCTAATGTATTCATGTCACGTATTTGAGACAAACACACACACAGAAATTTCTCCCTTGTGACAGATATTTTTAATAAAAGTACTTATAATGGAAATTATTGATTTAAAAGAATACACTTAAGTGCAAATTGAATGTAAGTTTTCAGACATTTAATTGCATGTTAAAATGTATTATAGTTTAAATGTATTTTAATTTAATAGTATATGCAATTAGCTGAACTTAAGAGTGCTTTTTTTTACATAAGGGCCCTTTTATGATAATTTCATAATGGCTTCTATTGTATTGAAATATGGTTAAAGTTTACTGCTTCCAATCAGTATAATCACACACAGCTGGACTCAAATGAAGGTGTAGAACCATCTCAAGGCTGATCAGAAGAAATGGACAGCCCCTGAGTTAAATATATGAGTGTCACAGCAAAGGGTCTGAATACTTAGGATCATGTGATATTTCAGTTTTTCTTTTTTAATAAATCTGCAAAAATGTCAACAATTCTGTGTTTTTCTGTCAATATGGGGTGCTGTGTGTACATTAATGAGGAAAAAAAGTTAACTTAAATGATTTTAGCAAATGGCTGCAATATAACAAAGAGTGAAAAATTTAAGGGGGTCTGAATACTTTCCGTACCCACTGTATATATATACTGTATATATGGATACACACACTTAATATAATAACAATAATAACTTGTGATTATTATATATTATGACAATTATACATTCGTAATGATGAAGTTGCCGTTTAGTACATTTAAAATATATCAACTTTAAATGTAATATTGATTAACAGTACAGTTGAAATTATAATCAACTACTTTACATGTGCTTTCGTATGTTAATCAACTCATCAAAATAAGTTTGAACTTCTTTAAAGCACAACAAAAGACTATAAAAACATTGATCAGAACACTTAAGTGGCCTTTACTTCATAATAATATTATATTATATGAAAGTACCGTTTTTTCATATATTTCTAAGATATTTAGTACACTACAAGTTCACATTTAATACACATTAGTGCACTTCTTTTTACAAGGGCTTTTATTAAGAAATGATCCACGTGATTGGTGTCCAGTGGTCTGTCAGCAGCACGAGCGAGAGCCGGTGGAGGAAATGAAGAACAGCAAATGGAAAATTAAAAAAAAAGAATCTCTTTTAAGTTCGTGTGCTTCCTTCATATTTCCATTTAAAATTGATAATCTTATATAAGAGCACGTGGAAAGGAGACTGCGGAGTTTGATGTGTCTAAGGAGAGAGAGAAGAAACAACAAGGATAGACTTACAGAGGCATAAAGTGACTTCGTAAAGAAGTAAAATGAGCTGCAGAGGGTTTGATTATTCCGTTTGAATAACAGAGTATCTTCTCTCTTCTGCTTTGTGAACTGAGTGATGATAAACAAACGGTTGAGCCAGAGGAACCCCCTACAGCGCTGTTACACCATCCTCACACACACACGGTGGGGGGTTGCTCCCCACAATGTAGGCAAAATGTGATCCACACTAAACTCTATCATACTAATTCAACACACATAGACTCAAAGGGCCAAAGAGCAAGTGAGGAAACACGTGTATAAAAGTATAAAAGAAAAAGTCTATGTAAAGTCTCCACAATTCACAGAAACAAGTATGTATGTGTGTGTGTGTGTGTGTGTGTGTGTGTGTGTGTGTGTGTGTGTGTGAGTGTGTAAAACATTGCAACCAAACATTCAGGTTTCATTGAAGAAAAGTTCAAAAGAACAGCATTTATTTAATATAGAAATTGTCTTATATATTTATTTTCAAAATTTCTTCATGAACTTTTGATGAAGTTCTTCACACTTCATCATTCATTTTCACTCATTTCTTTTGCAATGTAATAAAAGTCCTTACTGTCACTGCTACTTTTTTTTCAATTTAATGCATCATTGCTGAATTAAAATAATGTATTTAATATTAATAAATAAACAAACAAACTGACCTCAAACTTTTGTGTAGTAGTGTAACTGTGTAAATATATTGCGTAAGCTAGAGAAAAAAGAGTATTTAAACATGGCACTTCAGCTTTAGCTTATATAAATGAGGACATATTGTAAACTTCTATAGTTATTGCACAAAACTAATTATAAGCACGATGTAATCTTAGCCATACAAGCAAACTTTTTGCGTTTTTAAACATTATTTACTTCATTTATAAATCATTTCTACATTTCAGGATGTCCCCGGAGCCATGTAGCAAACTTGGAGACAATTTTGGGACAAAGAACAGCTAAATAAAGCCACAGACAAACACACGGACACTGACTGCAGCACACAAGCACACTCTTGATTACTTCTCTCACATCAAAACCCATGAATCCACTGTACGTACATATTCCAAATCTGATCTCATTAGTGTGACATTTGAGTTTATGGCACAAGAAACCATGCGGCAGCTGAAACACACTCACTAAACACTTCAGCATGCCATGTTACATAAGCATCGGACAAATCCTTATAATCCCAACACAGCAGATTTCTAGAGCCGTCACAATTTCATTCTAAGCAAAACTCAGAAAGTGAGATTCATGCAAAATGAACACATGACCTCAGATAGAAACCGTCTCTTTAGTATTTCAGATGAAATGAGGAGCAAATGAAGACACCGTGAGCTGCTTCTCAGATTTTTATCCGGTGGTAAGATCCCAATCTCACATGTCTCTTCTACAGTCTCACACTGAGTTCAGCTTTGCCAAGATACTGAAGTCTGCAGTCAAAAAGTCTCTCAGTATAAAGTCATAAATCAAAGGCATTTCTGAAATATATGAAACATTTATCATAAAATTGTTCCAAGACTAAATTATCTGAGCTTCTATCCACATTCATTTTACAGTTCCAGCATTTATCTTTATTGTCATTAATTAATTAATTATATTGTCATTACAACTAAAGAATTTAATTTAGATTGAGTTACATAATAATTGCTGAAAATGTTTTTTTTTTTTTGTTATGGCACACTTAAGAATCAGTGCCTGATTGATTGATTGATTGATTGATTGATTGGTTGATTGATTGGTTGATTGATTTGTTGATTTGTTGATTGATTGATTGGTTGATTGATTGGTTGATTGATTTGTTTATTGATTGATTGATTGATTGGTTGGTTGATTGATTGATTGGTTGATTGAGTGATTGATTTATTTGTTTATTGATTGATTGATTGATTGATTGATTGATTGATTGATTGATTGATTGATTGATTGGTTGATTGATTGGTTGATTGATTTGTTTATTGATTGATTGATTGATTGGTTGGTTGATTGGTTGATTGGTTGATTGAGTGATTGATTGATTTGTTGATTGATTGATTGATTGATTGATTGATTGGTTGGTTGGTTGATTGGTTGGTTGATTGGTTGATTGATTGGTTGATTGGTCGATTGGATGATTGGTTGGTTGATTGAGTGATTGATTGATTTATTGATTGATTGATTGATTGATTGATTGATTGGTTGGTTGGTTGTTGGTTGATTTTTTTTGGTTGATTGATTGATTGATTGAGTCATTGATTGAGTCAATGATTGAGTCATTGATTTGTTGGTTGATTGATTTGTTGGTTGGTTGGTTGGTTGATTGA
>NW_015505862.1:567929-575573 GCF_001515645.1 Sinocyclocheilus grahami | reverse complement strand
TGATTGATTGATTGATTGGTTGGTTGATTGATTGATTGGTTGATTGATTGATTGATTGATTGATTGATTGATTGATTGATTGGTTGTTGGTTGATTGATTTTTTTTGGTTGATTGATTGATTGATTGATTGAGTCATTGATTGAGTCATTGATTGATTTATTGATTTGTTGGTTGGTTGGTCGTTGGTTGATTGATTGATTTGTTGGTTGGTTGGTTGGTTGATTAATTGATTGATTCATTGATTGAGTCATTGATTGATTCATTGATTTGTTGGTTGGTTGGTTGGTTGATTGATTGATTGATTGATTGATTGATTGAATTTAACTATAAATTAAACAAAAAATTGTTTGTAAATACAATTCCGTGTCCATTTATTTTACACATTTACACAATTTGTACACACATGCAATAAAGACAACAAGGGTCATGAAATGTAACAAACAAACAAGACAAAGTCTCAAATGAGCGAGGTTCACAAATGAGTGTGGAAATAATGTTATCTGTGACGATTGATTGATTGATTGATTGATTGATTGATTGATTGATTGAATTAACTATAAATGAAACAAAAAATTGTTTGTAAATACAATTCCGTGTCCATTTATTTTACACATTTACACAATTTGTACACACATGCAATAAAGACAACAAGGGTCATGAAATGTAACAAACAAACAAGACAAAGTCTCAAATGAGCGAGGTTCACAAATGAGTGTGGAAATAATGTTATCTGTGACTAATGAAAGTTTCCATGTCTCCATTTGAAGCTTTTAGCAGAAAGACCTACGGAAACCATTCAAATTGTTTTTTTTTCTTCTTTCTCTCTCTCTCTTTTTGTGTGTGTGTGTAAGTTAAGTTTGTCCAGACTATGTGAATCAAATATCCCCACGAGGACAGTAAAACCTGAAATCACCTACATCGTATGGACCAGTCAAAAGCCCAAGATGAGGAAAACAAATGAATAAACCTACAATGACCTTGTAATGAAAATGTTCAAATAAATAAATAAAAATGTGGTATGAAGGATAAGTTTAACTGATAACAAAACAAACTCGCTGATGGACAGTTAGTGGACAGTCATCAGCATGTGTGTTTGTGCACAACAGCTTGTTGTAAATCCAGCGAGAGGTGGGATCACAGGGGTCACATGAGATTGTAGGCGTCCTAATCGGGTTTGACGGATTCTGATATCTGTAATCAGATCCTCAGCTCAGATGCACAAAGTCTTTCTCCAGCTCTGCTGTCTTAAATGGCTCGAGTGCGATCCTGTGCTCTCATCATGAGCCATGAAGCTCAAAACATTTAAACAGGTGTGCGTTGCCAAACCGCTCTCTGTGTGATCGATGGAGACTTGAGACTATAGCTTATAAAACAACAACGGCAATCCAGTGAAAGTGAAAATCTGAGCTGCCTGCTGGGAGAAAAAGGAGGAGTGAAATGTATTCTGGCTCAGACAGTTCTGAAGTAGCATAACAATCATTTTTTGGTCTGGATCTGAATATTACGTGGTTAAAAAATCATTATAAATGCAGTTCACATAAACAGTGAGCGCACTTGAACATGTTCAGTTTTTGAGAGTTAAATGTAATTGAATTAAAAAGAAAAAAACAACATTTTTGGAATTTTAATTTTATTATCATTGCTTTAAAATGATCTTTTTCCATTCTATCATTCTTATTTGTTACTGACCGATATCTACGTAACATGATATTACAATCTGTAAGCATTAATGTACTACAGTACACCTACAGTATTACTGTGTCTTGTGCAATCGGATTGCTATTTGAATAGGAATGTAAAGACTGTATGAGACCCGAACAAACAAATGTGCTAAAATTACACTTGGCATCTTGTACGTGAGAATCGAATTCTGCAATCTGTCTTTAATGAATTTTGGAGGACATGTAGACCTTATCAGTCAGTTCAGCTGCATGAAGTGTAGATTCATTCAAAAGCTTGTCAGATTATCTATGCAGCCCCATCAATTCAGCTTTAATCAAGTTTTTAAAAAAAAGTTTAAATGAAACAAATGATTAGATTTTATATGAATTTAAATGGAATTGTAATACAATATAATTGCATATTATTCTTGAAAGTAATTGAGTTCAGAAGTAATTTGTTCTGAAATGTATAATTACGTAGAAAGATCCGAATTAATGCTGAAATTAAAATAAAGCTGCACTTCGCTGGTTATGTCAACGTTTCCCTCTGACTAAAGCAAAAAGGATGTTCAAAGGTCTTTTTATGTTTATTTCATAGCATCCTGAAGCTTGAGGCTAAACATGTAATGATGCACAACAGTACATTATGCAGATAAAAAGATCTAACCTTCAGTACAGCCTCCTGATGTACACAGATTCACAGCAACTGCTGCAGCCCAGCCCTTATGAAAATATATAAAAGCATTTTTAAAATAAAGACTTATAAATAATAAATAATATATTATTATATTATATTAAAATAATATACTTTGAAAGTCCATACTACATACTTTAATGAGTTGCAACTTCATTGTAAGTTAAAATTCAATTTTAGTATTACTGTGACGATACAAATTTAAATGTCTAATGCATATACTGTATGTAAATCCTTACAAATTTCATGTGCAGTGTTTTTTCTGTTTCTTTTGTTCTTTTGTGTTCTACACAAACCGAGTACATGTATACATATTTTTAAAATGTAGAGATATATGTTGTTGGAAAATACAACGCAAGTAATTTAAATATAGGCCTAATATTATTCATTTGGCATTAAAACTGTGCGCCCTTTATAGTGTATAATGCATAGTAATTCATTTAAATTATATTACCTGAAAGTATCCTTTTAAATAAATGTATTTCTACATTTTTAACTAGTACACATTCAATACACTTCACTGTCTTTTTCATAAGGTTTATAAAAAAAAACCTCTAGAAACCTCAATCCTGGACAGAAAGTTCATGACATTTGCCGCTTCACCTCAGCTGTAGTGTGTGTGTGTGTGTGTGTGTGTGTGTGTGTGTGTGCATAACCTTTAAGCTCAGTAAATAATACAACTGTGCAGATACTAATGAATTAAAAAAAGTCAGCCATTAGAGATAATGAAGGTGGCAGAATGTCATGAAAACCTGCCAGGGTAATATTTCCCCCCCCCCCCCAAAAATAAATAAAAAAAATAATAATAATAAAGATTTTTTTATATTTATTTTTATTTATTAACATTATTATTATTACATTATTTTAATGCCCCACAACACGTAAGGATGATTCTCAGCAGACTCACTTTACTGCAATGCAGAGTGTTTTATAATAGTCTGAGGATGAGAAATTGAGTGAAAAATGTTCTTTATTGTCATGAAAATAATGTCTTATGCAAAACATCTAATGCGTTCAATGTTACGCTCACAGATTCAAATAAGAACCATTCCCCTCATTTCCCTGATAATATTCAGGTAAGCATTCAGCCGTGTTAGAATATTGTTGTTCATCCTTCTCACTTAAAGTCCAAATACACTCATTGTCTGAACGGTGATTCATTGAGGAGAGTCAGCAGACCCGTGGGACTCTCTATAAGGTACATAAAAGCCTCATTCGCCTGAAATTCCATCAAAGACGTTCTCCTTGATTTTTTTTTTCTTTCTCTCCTGTCTGAGTCATATTTGCATAGATTTGCAGACAATGTGTTCAGAACTCCTTTCTAGAAGTAACCTCATGGGTATAGAGTGCCACACTAGGCTACTGGAAGTAAAATCTCAATCATTTTCTCTATAGAGACATGAGCCTTTTAAGACACAGAAGATACTTTTGAGTTCTGAGATTTAAAGCGATGATATGCTTCTGTGAAAGTCACAAGTCATTGGGGTTTGACCTTCATTAGAAAAGAAAGTCATGTTTGATAGCACAATTCCCAGAAAAGAAATACACTTTTAAAAATAAAGGCGAGCATTTTGCACTTGTTTGTACAGATTTTTGCATCATATCAAACAAGCCTGTAATGAAACCTTTTAGTTATTTATTGCAAGTATAAATTGCAATATATTCAAAAATATTGAGATATATACAAATATGTCTGTCTGTGTATCTTTTGCCATAGTAACATTAGCCTCTCTGTTCAGGATTTTGCATGGTGTGCCCTCTTAAAAGTAAAGCTTCCAAAAGGGGGTTGTAGAAGAACCATTTTTGTTCCCCAAAAACCTTTCAGTGAACAGATCTTAAAGGGATAGTTCACCCAAAAATGAAAATTCTGTCATGAATTACTCATCCTCATGTCGTTCCAAACCTGTAAGACCTTCGTTCATCTTTGCAACACAAATTACGATTTTTTTTTGGATGAAATCCAGGAGCTCTCTGGCCCTCCATAGACAGCAACACAACTGACACGTTCAAGGCCTGGAAAGGTAGTTAGGACATCGTTAAAATAGTCCATGTGACATCAGTGGTTCAACTGTAATTTTATGAAGCTGCGAGAATACTTTGTGTGTGCAAAGAAAACAAAAACAACTTTATTCAATGATTTCTTCTCTTCCGTGTCAGTCTTCAATGCACGTTCACAAGAGTACTGCATGCGTGCGGAACGTCCATCTCTCTTAGTTCATCGTCTGTATATTCTGGTTCAAATAAGTAAAGCTGGGCAAAAATTGCAAGTCATCCTTGAAATCTTCAGACATGTTTATAAAGACAGTTTTATTCACACTGCATCTTCCTCTGCTTGTAAACAAGGCGCAGTGCATCCAGGTTCTACATCAGAACACCAGCTCCTGCGTCAGCAGCAGCACATGAATGTATCTTGATATTCACACGGCGAAGACTGACCCGGAAGAGAACAAAATGTTGAATAAAGTTATTATTTGTGTTTTCTTTACGCACAAAATTATTCTCATAGCTTCATAAAATTACAGTTGAACCACTGATGTCACATGGACTATTTTAATGATGTCCTTACTACCTTTCTGGGCCTTGAACTTGGTAGTTCCCTTGTTGGCTATGAAGGGTCAGAAAGCTCTTGGATTGCACCAAAATATCTCAATTTGTGTTCTGAAGATGAACAAAGGGTTTACGGGTTTGTAGGTGATTTTTGGCTGAACTAACCCTATAAATGAACTACTTTTTTCATATTGTGAAGAACATTTTAATAATCTGACATATCTTTTTCCATTAAATAGAATCCTCTGTGCAGTGGAAGTGTTCCATGAATCTTAAAGGTTCTTTGGGAACCATCAGTGCCAATAAAGAACTTAAATTACATCTTGTTTATTAACTGCAAAGCGCATGAGTGTGAATCACGCAATATCTGCCTTTTTAGGTGTCTGATTCACACGGTCTTGTCTGCACTTATTTCCCTCCTCTCCTCACTGCAGCCGTCTACTCTCATCTACTTTCAAGGCGAGGTGAGGCGCGTCTTAAACGAGCCTGTTGTACTGTCATTTTTGATTCATGGCTATTAATGCTTTCACCGTTTTCACAGCAGTGCCCAGAACCATGTTTGGTTCTCCAAAGAACCTTTTAGTGACAAGTTCCTAAAAGAATCATTTTTTCCATGTGTGATTTTACATTTTTAATAATCGAAAGATCCTTTTTTCCACTATAAAGAACCTTTTGTAGAATGGTTTAAGGTTCTTCATGGAACCATCAATGCCAAGGAACCTTTATTTTAAGGTTAACCTTTATTGGCTAAAAATGCTGGCATGTTTCAACCCAACTTTGGATCAAATATGGACTAACCCAAATTAATGATGTCCTTACTACCTTTCTGGGCCTTGAACATGGTAGTTCCCTTGTTGTCTATGAAGGGTCAGAAAGCTCTTGGATTGCACCAAAATATCTCAATTTGTGTTCTGAAGATGAACAAAGGGTTTACGGGTTTGTAGGTGATTTTTGGCTGAACTAACCCTATAAATGAACCACTTTTTTCATATTGTGAAGAACATTTTAATAATCTGACATATCTTTTTCCATTAAATAGAATCCTCTGTGCAATGGAAGTGTTCCATGAATCTTAAAGGTTCTTCGGGAACCATCAGTGCCAATAAAGAACTTAAATTACATCTTGTTTATTAACTGCAAAGCGCATGAGTGTGAATCACGCAATATATGCCTTTTTAGGTGTCTGATTCACACTGTCTTGTCTGCACTTATTTCCCTCCTCTCCTCACTGCAGCCGTCTACTCTCATCTACTTTCAAGGCGAGGTGAGGCGCGTCTTAAACGAGCCTGTTGTACTGTCATTTTTGATTCATGGTTATTAATGCTTTCACCGTTTTCACAGCAGTGCCCAGAACCATGTTTGGTTCTCCAAATAACCTTTTAGTGACAAGTTCCTAAAATAATCATTTTTTCCATGTGTGATTTTACATTTTTAATAATCGAAAGATCCTTTTTTCCACTATAAAGAACCTTTTGTAGAATGGTTTAAGGTTCTTCATGGAACCATCAATGCCAAGGAACCTTTATTTTAAGGTTAACCTTTATTGGCAAAAAATGCTGGCATGTTTCAACCCAACTTTGGATCAAATATGGACTAACCCAATTGTTGGGTTAAAATGATAATTAAAAAATGTAACCCAACAGTCAGTTTAGTCCATATTTGACCCATAGTAGGGTTGAAACATGCCAGCATTTTTAGCCAGAAGCAACTGTTTTAGGTTAAAAAAAAGTCTTAATGGCAGATTTGTTTATTACAAACATGCAGCTTGTTGATTACTTGTGGATTATTGAGATATCAGCCGTTTGGACTCGCATTCTGACGGCACCCATACTAATACTCTAATGACTGCTAGTTGACATGTAGTTGCAAAGTACTTACAGTTAGTAGAATGTCTAAAGTGGTCTATATCGAAATAAAGTGTTACCAAACTTAGTTTTTTTTGTTTTTATAATAATATAACCCCTAATCCTAAAACTCAGTGGTGCAAGCAGGTTGTACTTAAATGTACAATTCATGTGAATTTATATGAATTAGTTACTAACTCGCTAAAACATAAAATTAATCACCATATGCGAGTGTGTTGTCACACCTGGATCCCATTGACTGGCCTCACACAAGCCAACGAGACTGTGCCTCTGGGACCTGCAGCAGTAAAAACACAGTTACACCCAGGCCGTTTATACAACCCTCCTGCTAACATCCTGAACACACACATATAAACAAACTCAAACGGCACACTCTGACCCAAAGTGCTCAGTTACATGACATATTAAAAATACTGTGACCTGCAGTTCTCTGCTTAAGGGAAACAGCAGGCTGTGTTTCCCAAACTCGGCATCTGGCTGCATTTAGCGCAGAGAGGTGTTGTTTTTAACAAACTTCTGCGACATGTTTAAGGTGCCGAGAGGACCTTTGAAACTGTGCAAGCTTTTACTAAACTTTGTTAATGCACTGCAGATGATGAGGGTGGTTAATAACCCTGTGCCAGAGGAGAATGTGTCTGGTACAGCACAAGCTGCAATGCCGTGCCAATTTATCTGAGATGAAGAGCATGGTCCAAGATTGCCATAAGTCTCAACAACTCTGCCAAACATAATAGCTGCATAATTGTTGGCAAAGATAGTAAGAGCAAGATAAACATATAGGCAGCTTAGGGTGGGTGGTATAGTCAAAAACCCAGTTTATAATATATATATGTGTGTGTGTGTGTGTATATATATATATATATATATATATATATA
>NW_015505862.1:553138-567639 GCF_001515645.1 Sinocyclocheilus grahami | reverse complement strand
TATATACACACACACACACACACACACACACACACACTTTTTATTATTTTAATTTTGGGATTATTTTACCACCTTGTTACACTTGTGATGTTCCCTGTCAACCTACCAGCCTGCAAAACAAATTGCGTATAGATTTCTTGTTATGCTTAATTATTACCAAATATTAGATTTAATCTTTTTCAATCAACTTGTTTTCTTTCAAATCATTTTCTTTTTGGAACAGATTGATTGTTCTGAGCTCATGCACCATGCATCTTTTTGAGTGAATATTGCCAAAATCGTCCACAAATAATGCTTTTTTCACACAATAAAATGAGGTGCGTAAGCTCCGATCAACGAGGCCCACATTCAATCAATAAAATTTTTAATTAAATTAATTTTTTTTATATATATATATATATTTATTGTGTGTGCGTGTATGTATATATATATATATATATATATATATATACATATACATACACAAACAAATATTGAAAATATTAAACAGGATTTTAATAGAAAGGATTTTCAGCATAGCACAAGGGTTAAATACATGAAATAAAATTAAATAATTACAAATGAAAATTATTTTTTTTTATGTAGGACTTGATGGAAGCAATACAAAACAGTATTCATGACAAATGAATAATATGTTTGACATCGGTGTATATAAAATTGATAAAAACTAATTAAATCTAATATTATAAATCAGATTGCCACTCTAAATTCTGACTGGATGAGTCAGACTGCATATTTTAGAATATAGCAAATTGCAAAGTTGCTCAGCAAATGATAAACAATAACCAAACTTCACTTTTTGTCAAATAGTCATCATCATCTTGTTTGGGACATGCTCTGTATTTTCACGTGGCTTCATGTTTCTGTCTTGTTCTCACATGTAAGATAAAGCAGTTCTACCCTCTGATATATGCAAATATATCTACCGAGACATAGCAGTGCAGCAAAATGTCATCCAGTCCACACTGTAGCTGTATATAACGCCAAGCTGTGTAGCATTGCCATTGTTTGAAACATCATATTCAAATTCACACAGAGACAAATAACGGTTCTGCGCTTTAGTCCTCTGCTCTGCCTCCTCTCCACCTACATACAACTCTTCCTCATTGAATTTTTGGCAAAAAAGGCCTGGGTCTTGCCTGCTAGCTTTACAAGCTGTTAGAATCGCAGAAGCCATCTTGTAAATGACCAATTAAATGAGAAGAGATCACGAGAGACTGCATACCTGCCCAGAAGGAGCCATAAAACCCAATAAGGGGGGGGAAAGTTGGCCCCTGACAAAAACACTGCTGAGGATAATTACAGCAGGGGAATTTCTCTTCTCCTCCTCCTTCATCTTCCATTACAGAAACTGAACCATACGCACCAAACTTTAGTCTGCTTTTTTTTCTGTATGTTTTACATTCATCAGTTTGGAAGACAGTTATAACTTAGGAAGTTGGGGTATTTATTTTTATTTTGGTAAAATGTGCATGACTGTATAAAAGAACGTTATTCTTAGCTGCTATGACTGGTTACTATTTCGTTTTTTTTCGCAGGATTTTCTGCAGTCCTGTAGCATGACAAGTGAAAATATTCTATGTGGATTCCACAATGTAACACAAATTTGTTTCAGTTACACTTTTATGGTTCTTCTGTAATTCTGTGGTGTTTTTAGACATTTTAGAACTTCTATCATTAATTATTGAACATTGGTTTAGTATAACGTTTTATACTTTTTTTGAAAGATATTTCGCTTTTGCACGTATGGGAACATTCTAGACGTTTCTGTAACATTCTGGAATATTCTAATAAATGCTGCATGCATAATAACTCAAGTTATTGTGATCTGCCAAATTATCAGACTTTTGTAAGCCATAAGTCTTGACTTTTGAATATTTACATGGGCAAAATATTGGTTTACTTTCAAACTATTTCAATTTACATTTTTACTTTAAATCTATTTTAACTTTAAATTAG
Organism: Sinocyclocheilus grahami; assembly: GCF_001515645.1. Taxonomy (NCBI): domain Eukaryota; kingdom Metazoa; phylum Chordata; class Actinopteri; order Cypriniformes; family Cyprinidae; genus Sinocyclocheilus; species Sinocyclocheilus grahami. Next base: position 565,680 of record NW_015505862.1, on the reverse strand, counting down.
TAAGAACATCTACCTTTTCCTTAAAGGTAAATACATGTTAATAACATAATATTAATTCATTTACATATTAAGGTGTTGCTAGTAACAAAAGTGCATGCATTACCATAGTTCTGCAACACATATACTATTAGAAAATGTCCTGTTCACGTCCCAGCAGACACCTTAATATCAATTTGACATCAAATATTAGTCAAGACTTGATCGTCAGCTTGATTTGCATATTTGACCTGTTTCTTGACGTCAGTCTGATGTCTTTTCAACATCAATTGCCCACTGGGTCTTAATTAATTTTATAAGCATTATCTGTGAAAAGTGATTACCCTGATTCCGATTTCAGATTTTTTTCCAGCTTCATGTTACTTCTTAATTTAGAAATTGCTTCAAGAAAGGAAAAGATTAAAAAATGCTTTGCAAGTCACACTTCATTAAAGCCTGCGTAAAAATAATATACATTTTTTTTCTACAATGAACATACTGAAAATGATGCTCATCACAGAAATCTTCCGTTCATTCCAATGAGATGTTCTGTGAAACTTGTCTGAGCAACAGTTGATGAAGCAAAAAAAGAAAGAAAGAAAGAAAGAAAGAAAGAACGAAAAACATAAAACAGTTTACAATGGGTTGAGATGAAGTATATCAAGTCAGATTGCAGGGCATGGCTTGAAATGTCATGTCACTTAGTGTGAATTTCTTTTAGAAAGAAACCCATGACCCATGATCGACTACCAGTTGAGCTACAGGAACTAGTAATGATTGTTGCTTAAATTCATAATGTTGTGGCATTACATTTGGCATGCACTGCAAAGATTTTCCTCAGTATTCCAAAACAAATATCATCCTAAAATCAAAGATAGGATGGAGTATGAAAACCTCTTTTCCCTTTGAATCAAATAGATTTTTCACAGAAAACAAGTAAATGTATCATGGTTTAAGAAACTTGGAAACAAGACAAAAAATACAGAGGGAGAACATCACTTTTTTTGCAGTGTGATCAGAAATTACAGTCTAAGTTGTTTCCATATTCTAGATTTTGGGAGCAGAGCTATTTAAGACATTTTGTCAAATTCAATTTGGAAGATCGGAAACTGTGAAAACACTGTACTCGGTGTATGACATTCATCATGTACTGAGGTTAATGCAGGTGATATGAACTGGAGTTTGTCATTACCTCTTCCACTGTCCCTATCAATAAAAGTGACAAAATGTCCAAAAATAAACCTAGATTTGCATTTCCTAATGGAAAAGGCAGGCAAAACAAAAAGTAACATGATATTTAAAAAAGTCGTAAACCCTGATAGTAACATGAAGTGAAAGCTGTACAAATGTAAGAACAAAACATCCAGTCATAAGTCAGTTTGCAAATTCATACTGAATTCATTCTACATTTTTAACAATGGAAAGGGGAGATTTTCAGACTTTGATCATAAATGTGTTGAAAAGTTTGAATGGAGATTGAACAATAAGTAGTTTATACTGAATTAATTTCTTAAAGTTGGGTAGAAAAAAAACAATGTCGGAGTAGCCTAATATCAATAAAAGCACCTTGGAAATATATTCAACTAAAGCAAATCTCTTTCACACTGCTTTCATCCATCATCACTGAATCAGACCTTGCTTTTAAGGCCGAATGGCAGAGTGGTTACAAACATCAGACATCCATAATCTTGCACATACACATCTAACAAAGCGCATGGCTGAGTTCTTCTCCAATGCATTGCAATGCTGCATCAAGTAAATGAAATATGCGCCTTGTTTTCTGTTGTCTGCAGAAAACAACACACAACTCAAATCCTCTAGTGACTATGGATGGTTAAAAGATACAAGAAAAAAAGAACAATCAGTCAGTATGCAAATAGATCCAATCACAATACAGTACGCAAATATTACAACGTTATCGTTTGTTCAATATTGAATGTCATTCTAAAAGATATTTTCTAACCTGTATTCTGTCACCTTCATATATACTCAATTTTAGAAACTTCTATTTCTTTTTTTATGAGATATTCCTCTGAGCTGGAAATGTCATATGAAGAATCACTGTATATAAGATCTAGAAAAATTGTCACAGCTAAAAATGTGATTTATATGTTGCATATGAGTGTCCATTGACAAAGAAAGAAGCTTTTGGCTATAGCATCTACCAGTAGGGGTAAAAAATGCCGCAGATAAAAAGCCACACCTTGACCCCCTGATGCTACCTTGCATCAACGTAAAATCATGAACAGCAACCAAACGCTTACATTTAAAGTGGTTTTGTTTTGCCTTTTATTTGCAACACAGGCATGGGCATTCAGTTCAAAGGTGTTGTAAAGGATCTGATTGGTCAGTCAGACTGTGGATATTGCTCAGTATACATTGAGAACACACGGCAAATAACACAGCGTACCAAAACAGGCTACACAGACGAAATAGAGACAGGGTGACTGCCTTGTTTTTGTAAACAAAGTGAAGTTACACATTCTCACTGCAAAGAAGAGGGGCTCGGTCGAGCTCCACCCTTTAAAGGGAAAGCAATTACGTACCCGCATTAGTGCATGCAAAAACACTGATCACCTTAGTTAATGAAGCCAAGAGGGCAATGCGCCCTCATAGTCGATGTTTTTGTTTTTGTTTTTGTCACTGCCGGCAGGCAGAAATGGAAGAAAGGTGAAATACAAGAAGAACAGATACTCAGGGAAACCATAGACAAAAGATTTACAGAAACTCTAACTGAGGTTGCTTTACCTTAACCATATAAATGAACTCTAATGGACAATCCAATAGTAGACACGCAGTTTGGATGAATCCATTTTTTTGGTCAAATAACCAGCATTCTCCATTTTTTGGCCTTTATAACTATCAAAACCAGAGCCGTGCTTTTGGCTGACCTGAATTCGGAAGTCAGAAATGTGTTTACTTTGAATCTAGTCACTGCCGAGGTCTTCTACCTCGTAGATTAAGAAATGTTGTTTGCTGTGTCCTAGTAACAAGTAGGGCTTTAGCAACAATAACAAACGGATCCCTCCAATTGGAATCCATCCAATCATCTATGACATCACGAGCTGTTTATCACATTCCCATGACTGTAAAATACCTCCATCCCTAGCTTCCTTCAGGACGTGTGTTTATATTTCCATACCATCAAGTCTCCAAACAAGCTAGTTACAAAAACTAGTCAAGTGAGATAAATGGCTAGGTCTTAGAAATGAGCAAATTAGTTGGCCTCAAGGGATTCCAGAAATTGTGGAAAGAATATTCACTGGAAACGTGCACCCATTTGTTGGTTGGGTTATTCCAAGTGTATACTGCTATATAAGGCTCCTTCTGATCTGCCAAGCAATTGACCTTGATGTAATGATTAAACCTCGGCTCACTGGAAGGGACCTGAGCCGTAGCTTTTGTTCAACTGCAAGCACTGCTGCTCAAGCTGGTCCAGGAACTTGTCCACAGAGTCCTCTTTGTTTTCCAGCTTGAGATACTTCCTGGCACTTCCAAGATCGAGCTGAGGCCAGCTGCGGTGCTTCTGCTCTTCCACAGGTATAAGGTCAAGGCTTGTAATGCCAACCATGTTCACGCACACCTCTGAGCTGGACTGCCTTGGAAGCAGTCTATGGTGACCCGTCAAAGAAAAGGACTTGTCCTCTGGATGCAGTATTTGAGGTTTAGTCCTGTGGCTCATGCTGTAGGAGCGTCTGGGTGGGATGGAGAAGGTCTCCAAGTCCTCCCCACCCAGTGTGGACATCGAGGATGCGGTCATACAGTTGCTCAGTCCAAAGTGACTTTCTCGCCGCAGATCCAGTGCAGAGTTGGTCCCCCGTTCCTCTGTGCAAAAAACCTCCTTGCTGTTGTTGCAAGAGTTGGAGGTGTGAATCGAGGGCGTGGAGGAAGAGTCCTGATGATGAAGGACCTCAGTGTGCACAGGGTCTTGCTGCTGAATCCTGTCCTCCTCATCCATGCTCTTCACTTGCAGTAGAGGCTCCGAACTGGACATTTCTTGCAGGCAGAGGATGTTCAGATGGGCTGCAGGTAAACTGCTGACCCATTGGTAGTGGCTGGCAAGGGAGTTCACCTGCAAGAGGTCTGCAGAGGGCACGGCTGCAGAAACAGAGCAAATGACGCTCCGCATCTGCGCCAGAAGCATTTGAGTTTCCCTATCCCGATTCTCATAGAGTACCGTATTGGCACAAATAAGTATGAAGAGTCCCACTCCCATAATGACAGGTCCTAATAGTTTCATCCTTTCGCTATGAACCAGACTTGCTGCGGAAATCAGTCCTTTGGACCCTAATCCCCATCCTGATGCGCTTCCAGAGGAACCTTCCTCTGTCGTGTCCACTGATGATCGATGGGCCCTGTACGGCCAGTAGCCTGCCACGGCAAGAATGGTGCCAACAACAACAACCACTACCCCAAACACCAGAAAGGCACCTGGCATGGAACGGATACGCAGCTTTCCCTGGATTACACCTTCTTTCTTTCTCCTGGTGTGAAGACTGAAACGTGGCAAGCGCTGGCGGGAAGGTGTGGCTGACATCCGGCCGTGGGACTTCTGAGTCCTCATGACACAGGCTGGTCTGTAATGGTCCCTAATGGGAGTCTGAAAAGGTGAAGAGGGAAAGGTGAGATTAAGGTTAAGGTTGAGAGTTGACAATCATTCAGCAATGCATTCACATTTCTCATCTTAATGTTTGCATCAGATTCCTAAACAAATATGAAATATGTGCTACAACTACTATAACCCCTTGTTTACTGTAAACATTGATGCTAATGCTAATGGTCCTGGGATTTGTTTTTCTTTAGTCCTACTCAGACTTGTTTGTTATAATGGCTATTATTAATATTTAATCCATAGGGGCTTGTCTTGTTTTAAATAATTCAAGAAAACATGCACAGTGATTTCTACTTTACAGCCTGCAAAAAGCACTTAATACATGGTAATACATTAAAGGAATGTTTCAGGTTAAATACAAGTCAAGCTCTTGACTCATTTAACGAAATGTACGATTAGCCTGTGGACTTTAATTGTATTTGCATAACTGTTGGATGAGTTTTAAGTCAAATAACAAGAAAAAAGGCTGGCAATGTACGAACCAGTGCATCTTGCACTTTGATGGGAAAATCAAAGATAAATGGCACAAAGAATCAAAGATTTAGTTAAAATTTCAGAAACATAATGCAGCATGAGATTTTCAGAGATGTATACATAGAGCAGGAGTGCCAAATCCTGCTCCTGTCGATCGACTGTCCTGCAAAGTTCAGCTCCAACCCTAATCAAACACACCTGCCTTTAATTTTCAAGTGATCCTGAAGACCTTAATTAGTTGCTTCAGGTGTGTTTGATTAGGGTTGGAGCTGAACTTTGCAGGACAGTTGATCGCCAGGAGCAGGATTGGGCACCCCTGACATAGAGTAACCCCATTCTGATGGTGTACCACAAACAAATCATAGATTGTATTTAAATAAATCGTATAGGCTCTAAATATACTTAGAAGTAAAGTGGATGATGCTGTGTTTTATTGCAGTGAGAGTATTACCAGTCCCTCAAACAATTTGTAAACTGTTGCATTAGTTTAAAGGCATGACATATTTCTTTAATACACTAAGAGATAAAGTACCCAGCTGGGTTCCCAAAGGGAGCTCCAGATATTAAACAAGCTTAGTTGATTTTAGGTCATTTCTTTATGTTGTTGATTTTAACTTGAAGAAGAAACAGGTGTGCAGGGGAAACCTTGCGCTCATTGCATTGACCGAGGCAAAAATAAATTGAATCACTAAGAATCTCCAAAGTCCATGCCACTTTTGGCTGAGGAAGAATGTGGGGGGAAAACAACAGTCCATAAATGAGAAATTATATGTGGCTAATTCACTTTGGAATAACAAACGCTCCATTGGCAGAGGTTTCTCAACAACTCTGAAAATGTCATTTACAATTCCGCCAACTCACTTGGTTTGTTTAAACTCATGGGAAATGCATTGCATGTTCTGCTAGAATACTTAAATCAGATAGAACTTGTAAGCAACATGTCAGTAATCTAAAAATACAAAGTTAATGACCAAATGTAAACACTGAGGTTGTGGCAAAATCTGTATATAATAATAATAAAAATAATATGCAATTTTGGCACTAATTCCCTTTTGAAATTAATACTGCATCATAAACGGCTGAACTTCTTCCTTTACAACTACGCAAATGTCAAACTCCACAAGTAAAATGAGATGCACGCAGAAAAACAATCTATAGTACACGCATCTCGGAGCATATGTTTGGACTGATTCATCAAAAGGCTGGACTGATGAATTCCAGACCTCTTTTTTCCATTACCAAGTTCAGGTTTACTTTTAATGGCTGTTCACTCTGGTTTCCAAATGGGTGAAATTAATTATACAAGAGTATAAAACATAAACAGCAGATGTAGATCAATCGTTCAATCCAAATTGCGTTGAATGTTTCAAATTATTGTTTGGTTATTTGTACAGATTATTATTTAAGCACCCAAGTCATCTCTTTGCAGACAGGGCTGAACTTGACTGTCACATGCATTCACACTCAAATATTCCTGCCATCATTGGCATAAATGCATGTACAGTCTAAATTGATTGTGACAGACTGATTTCCAAGTTGCATGTAAAATGAAGAGAAAAAGTCTATTCAAAATCATTTTTGACATTGCAGTAATTAAGCCTCATGAAACATTGTTGTGGCTAATATCACACACACAAAAAAAACACTTTTTTCAATCCAAATTGCGTTGAATGTTTCAAATTATTGTTTGGTTATTTGTACAGATTATTATTTAAGCGCCCAAGTCATCTCTTTGCAGACAGGGCTGAACTTGACTGTCACATGCATTCACACTCAAATATTCCTGCCATCATTGGCATAAATGCATGTACAGTCTAAATTGATTGTGACAGACTGATTTCCAAGTTGCATGTAAAATGAAGAGAAAAAGTCTATTCAAAATCATTTTTGACATTGCAGTAATTAAGCCTCATGAAACATTGTTGTGGCTAATATCACACACACAAAAAAAATACTTTTTTTTTTCTTAATAAAGGCTGAATCTCCAATTCATTTGTGCATACGTATATAATGCACCATATATATATATATAATGTTAAAAAATGCACCAAATGTGATCCATAATTTTGTTGCAATTCATTATCTTTTCTGGACGCTTCTCAAAGATTGACCAGCTTGTGCTAAAATGATCGAAGACATCAAAACACCCCTTTTTTCCCTTAATAGTGGGTTCAATCTCAAACTCATTCGTTCTAATAAATATATGCCTCTCTCTGTATATCAAATGGAATTAAACAGTTCTATATTAAAGGCACCATTTCTCGATTTGCGTCCAAACTTGAGATTAGACTCCATCAACAACATTACAAATCTATCGACCTCTAATAAGGTCAAGTCAGTTGCTGTATTGATATCGTTCCTGGTTACAAATGTATCAAACGGCGAGATCTAGAGAATGCGTTTACTTGCCTTTGTTACAATGTATCGAGTCAGCGTTCCATCGTTCTACCGCGCTGCACACGCGTGCTCGTGATGTTCTTCACCCGCTGCGAAGTTTCGCGGTTCTCCATCAATCCAGACGCGTGAGAAGTGCCGCGCGTCTCCCATGACAGCTCTTCCTCTCCAGAAGAGGACACTGAAGGGTTAAAAGAACTGGCTTTCTAAAGGCAGATAAGGTAAATGTCGCTCCATCATCTGTGGTCACCGTCTGTCCGTTCACCAGTGTCCCACATTTCGTGTTCTCCCCTCAGAGAAGTGTTGAGGAGAGCGCCGCCTTCGCCGAGACTCGATGGAGTGGCCAGACTTCAGTTCGCTTTCCACACAGTCAGGCAGAGCACATTACACACACATTCAACAGGCTAGATTACTCTTTGTGGTTTTGAAGAGTGAAGTCTCTCCGAGCTTGTTGGTGGACATTAATATATATATATATAGGATTGTAATGTAATATTGAGGGAACAGAAGAGGAAAATGATATGGAAAAGCTGGCACACAAGTATATTTGACATACCAGATACCGGACAGCTTTTTCCCCCTCATCTCTGACTGTTGGCGACATCTCGTGGGGAAAGTTCATTTTTAACTGAAAAAATTAACTGAGGTCAATGGTGTCCAGGTTAGACTTCTCAAGCAAGAATGAGATTAGAGAGAAGACAGTGGGGAATTTAAAGTCTTTTTTCCCCCTTTTCAGTGTTTGGACAGCTTTTGGTTTCATTGAATGGTAAATAGCAGCACACCGTCGAAAACCATCTTTTTTTTCCCATATTCACACTGGTTTGGAATGAAATTAGTAAATTTCCTTTAAAAGGCAGGGTATGTGATTTTTCAAAAACGCTTTAGAAAACGGATTCGGGCCGAATCACAAAACAAACTTGTAGCCAATCAGCAGTAAGGGGCGTGTCTACTCGTGATGTGGAGGAGAGAGAGTTCAGTGCACAGGACGGATATTAGCTGAGCCGAGCGACAGAAAGATAGAGACGGCGGATAAAAAACCAAAAGAGGAAAACGTCTGCGGAACGATAAGGCAAGAAGTAGGACCCGTGTAAATATCGGATCAGCTTTCCAGCGCTGGAGAGAACTCAAGGAGCGGATGCCTGCGATCGGACGCCGGGGTTGCTTTGTTTCTTCTCGATAGCTGAGTAACACTGTGTCTACAACAGCTAAAGTCTGCCTACACTGGACGCAATCAAACGACGTTGAAAACCATTTGAAATGTGTGTCAGCACGTCATAAATAGAACCCGGCAGCAGTTTTCTGTCGGGGATTTGTTGCGCCGCGCCACTCACGTCCGTAGACACGGTGTAACATTGGTTTTACTTTGTTTCACAGAACTAATTGTTGCCTGGGTTGCGTACGTATATGTGGGGCGGAGCTATCAGAATAGAGGCAAGACCCTTTTGGGGTAGGGGCGTGTTTTAGTGATTTCAAATATCAACATTGGCTACCAGAAATCACTTACCCCACCTTTAAATAGTTTTTATACATTTGATTCTGCAATACTGGTAAACCCACCACAAAACACCTTTGTAAATGAACTGAATGGACACAGTATTGTGAGGCAGTGGTTTTTTATTATTTTTGTATGGAGAACGTTGTTGTAAAAAGACCATAAACTCTGCCCCAGCTCAACAACAACTATGGTACATTTCTAAATATACAATGCGAAGGCAAGGACATCTACTGTTGGTTTAATTTTATGAATAAAATATATTGCAAGCAATTTTAAAATAAAAACAACTAAAAATGATGCATAAGGTTAACAATACCAGTAAATACTGAAATGTGAATACGCAAGCAATTTCCCTAAAACTACCTATTTGACAAAAAAGGAAAAAAGGAAAAAAAAAAAATGCAGTTTGCTTCAAAGAAGAGAACCGTAGGGCAGAACAACATTTAGACACATTTAGACAAATTTCAGTCTATTTTTGTCATTTTCAAGAAAAATATTTAAAAACAAGATGCACCGTTTTGCTTTTCACAAAAAAGTAACATTCAGATTTGTTTTCAGATAATATATCTTGAATTCAGATTATTTTCTTACCTCAACCACAAATTGTCATTTTTTTATAGCACAAATCTAACCATTTAGTGACAAAAATTGTCAGTGGGGTAAAAAAAACAAACAAAACAAGATATATTCTTGTTTTAAAGATGTTTAGTTAGACTGGAAAACAAGAAAAAAAAAATGCCAATCAGAAATTTTGTATCTTTTTCTTTAAACTTAAGAACGTGACCTTGAGCGGGATCGAGATCGGGAATAAGACCGCGAGCGTGAATGCGAGCGAGATTTGGATCTGGATCTGGATTCCCTCCGCAGATCAGCATCTGGTGGCGTTTGAGATCTGGATCGAGAATGAGCTTTAGAGCGGTGCGGCCTTTCAGTCGCCCGGCCTTCATCGCTGCTCTTGTTTGCCTCCTGAGATTTGGACCCAGACTCTCGGGAGAAATCCTTGTCGTTCTCCGATTTGGATCGAGATCTGGACCGGGACCTGGATCGAGAAGAGGAGCGAGCCCTCTTGTTCTCCCGTTTGCTCTTTTTGCTCGGGGGGCTTAAGCTCGTGCTATTATCCCTAGCGCTTTCACCTCCCCTGCGAGCTCCATTACTGCTCTCCTCCATCCTACTGCTCCTGCCCTTTGCCTTCTTGCTGGTTGACCTGCTGCGTGATCGTGAGCCTGAGGCTCTGGAAAGAGAGAAATCCACATATTAGCTAGCACCTTTGAAGCCACACAGCAACTAAAGCAATTACTGCCCTCTAGTGGATTCATGCATCTAAACTGTGCTCATACTACTGTCATAAGAATGTAGAAACTTGAATGTGAAAATTTGCAATTCAGAGCATATCATGTGTAGGAAAGGAAGTTTTTGCTTTCAGGCTCAAATACTATTTTAGTGAATTTGAGCACTAATCAATATTGAGCACTGCTCCTTGTAGAAGTAAAAAAAAAGAATTTTAAGTGTATTGGAACTAGGGCTGGGCGATTTAGCTAAAAAAAAAATGTATCAATTATATAATGTTTCATATAGTATTGATAACTATTGACTTTTTTTTACCTTTTTTAAAACAGTGCAATAAAAAAAGTTTCAATTTAACCACTGTATTTTTAATTTATCCAAATTAAGACAAACAACAAATAATTTTTTGTTTTAACAGTCAAACAGAAATTTTTTTTTTTAAACAAATATCGTCTTTGTTTATTCAGATTAAATACGTCTTAAAGAAACTTTTGGCTTGTCTCCTGAGGCCACAGGAGGGTGCAATGAGCAAAATAATGCAGCGCATTAAATTGTCAATGCAATGAAATAACGGTCTATAAAAATGTGCATAACGTCTAAATTAACAAATCAAATATAATTCCGTAAAATTGCATAAACAATTATGAACAAAACAGTATCATCTATTTATGCATTGCTCAATACAAAAATTGCATTTAAAAACATGACGCAGTGAAATGGAATAAACCTCCACAAATTCACAACATATTTTCTAAAGGTTTAAAACAGGGGTGCCCAAACTCGGTCCTGGAGGGCCGGTGTCCTGCAGAGTTTAGCTCCAGCTTGCCTCAACACACCTGCCGGGAAGTTTCTAGTATGCCTAGTAAGACCTTGATTAGCTGCTCCAGGTGTGTTTGATTAGGGTTGGAGCTAAACTCTGCAGCACACCGGCCCTCCAGGACCGAGTTTGGGCACCCCTGGTTTAAACTCTTAACTTTGCATGGCTTTCAAAAAAAACCTTTGCATTGGTTTCGGTTTTAAAGGGGTGGATGATTGCGATTTCATATTTTTAACGTTAGTTAGTGTGTAAAGTTGCTGTTTGAGCATAAAAAATATCTGCAAAGTTACGAAGCTGAAACAAGTTACTTCCCAGGTTCGTGATGTAACAAACCCAGATAAACCCCGCCCTCGGGAAAAGGCAGCTAAGGGGGCGAGGCCATGCTGTGCTGCTTTAGAGAAGAGGAAGAGAAAACTAGGTGCACGTAAAAATCTGTTCATATATGAATCACGATTCTGTCTTCTAACGATTCTAATGGATTCACAAGTTTCAAAATCAATGTTCTAAAGCAACGGTTCTTAATACTGTTCCTCACGTCCCCTGCTCTGCACACGCTCTGCATCTCTCTCGCTCTCATTCAGCTTAGCTATAACAATTAACTGTTCCAATTATACACTTTTCACATAGCTATGAGAAGCGTTAAACATGGATGTGCGTGCAGTTGCCGTACTATACTAAAGCTTTAATCAGGATAAAACCGTATATTAAAAGCTAACAAGCACTAGGGCTGTGTATCACCAGCAAAGTCACGATACGATACGTATCACGATACGGGACTGCATTGAATTTCACCTCAGAAGAGTTTAGTAAAACAGCTGGTTTATTAAACACTACATACTATAGGGCCATTGCTAACTATTGGCAGAGCAGGCAGTTGACCTCTGCATTATGAAGGGCCTCCATAACTGTACCACAGTACAATATAGGTAATGGAATATGTTTCATGTTTATATTGTGCACTCCCCACCAGGTACAATATTCTGATTGTTTGCATCTTGTTTTTAAGCCCATAAATAATAATGTACTCTTTCTAATAAATTTATATTGTAATGTACTCATTCTAATATATTAAAAAATCATATTTACATTGCTGGTAGGTTATCATAGCACAAATTAACACTCTCTACATTTAAAAAACTAAAAATTAGAAGAGTTCTAAACTAATGCGCTGTCTTCTGTATCTAACGCACACACGCTCAGCCACTCACACAGATCACGTTGCGGCCGCACTCAAGACATTCAAGAACAAACTTTTTAGCTCTGCCGCCTGCCTTGCAATTTTATCAACTAAATAGCTTAATCGCTTAAGAGCTACATTATCTTTCTCAGCAAGAAGCTGGAAACATCATTGTTTCTAATGGAATTAAAGCCACAGCTTCACAGTTAGAGAAATGCGGCAAAACGGTGGTAATTCATACATACACAGCCTCTCTCGCTCCCTCTCATAAATGAACACTTGATGAATTACACTTTTCTGAGAATAGAATAGT
>NW_015505862.1:483274-551661 GCF_001515645.1 Sinocyclocheilus grahami | reverse complement strand
CTAACTATTGGCAGAGCAGGCAGTTGACCTCTGCATTATGAAGGGCCTCCATAACTGTACCACAGTACAATATAGGTAATGCCATATGTTTCATGTTTATATTGTGCACTCCCCACCAGGTACAATATTCTGATTGTTTGCATCTTGTTTTTAAGCCCATAAATAATAATGTACTCTTTCTAATAAATTTATATTGTAATGTACTCATTCTAATATATTAAAAAATCATATTTACATTGCTGGTAGGTTATCATAGCACAAATTAACACTCTCTACATTTAAAAAACTAAAAATTAGAAGAGTTCTAAACTAATGCGCTGTCTTCTGTATCTAACGCACACACGCTCAGCCACTCACACAGATCACGTTGCGGCCGCACTCAAGACATTCAAGAACAAACTTTTTAGCTCTGCCGCCTGCCTTGCAATTTTATCAACTAAATAGCTTAATCGCTTAAGAGCTACATTATCTTTCTCAGCAAGAAGCTGGAAACATCATTGTTTCTAATGGAATTAAAGCCACAGCTTCACAGTTAGAGAAATGCGGCAAAACGGTGGTAATTCATACATACACAGCCTCTCTCGCTCCCTCTCATAAATGAACACTTGATGAATTACACTTTTCTGAGAATAGAATAGTGGAGATCGCTAAACTGCAAGCTAACCAGTGTTTTCAGAAAGCACGCTGTGGTCCCCAGTGGAGAGAGAGAGCGCGTGCACATGGTTGCCAGGTTGACAAAGATAAGTAGCACACTTAGCAGATATTTCTGTATTGCGCAAATGTGAAGCTCTGTTTCGGAGATTACATCTCTCTATATCAGGTAACCCCGGTTGAGTTCCTCTGCGGCCAGATTAAACCTTGCTGTAGCCTATATATTATGCTCTATTCATCATTTTTTAGAAACCTTGCACTTTTCTACTACATTTTAAACTGTTCTCGTATTCAAATTAAGCGCGGTCCACTGCTGCACACGTGCCACAATATCGATACTGGGACAGCTGTATCGATACTCGTATCGTCAAATCTCTGTGACGATAAATCGTCGTAGCGATATATCGAACAGCACTAATAAGCAGTAGCATTTACAAATAACAGCGTATCTAAAAGTATGACAACAACAAAAAACATAGGCCTACCATTAAAAGCCGTGCTTGCACAGGTTCTGCATGATCTTCTTCAATAATATCCTCTGCTTCTCAATCGGGCTCAAACTGATAAGCGATATTAACAATGCCGCTGTTTACAATACAACCGGAGCACATGCCGCTGAGGTGAGGGGCGGGACGCTTAGACGCACACTAGGCGGTTTAGCCAATCACAACACACTGGGCCAGCTAACCAATCAAAGCCCATCGCCTATTTCTGAGGGCGGGGCTTCATCAAAGCAAGAAATGATCAGCGTGTTTCTTAGAGAAGGGACAAAGCGGTGTGGGATAAAGGTCAATTATGTGAAAAATGCGTTTTAAAAAAAGATAAGCATTAACACATGTTAGACTGCACCCCATAAACACAATCAAGCCTAGAAAAAAAAAACAGTGAACCACCCCTTTAACCTAATCAATTTTCTCCGCATTGAGCTATTATATTTCTCTAATATCTTAAATGAATAACGCAGCAGCGGCACGTCTCGTGGGTTAAACTAACAAAACATTAAAATGCAACAACGACACTTACATCACTGCATCTCGTGGGCCGCTGATGACTCTCCCCGACACCCACCTAACATTCGATTGCACTTTTTTTTGCATTCAAATGCAAATTTGTATTTCAGATTCGACTAATATATATTTTTTATTCACAATCTCTTCCTCACAGGCAGGCACAGCACTCATTTCATCAAGTGTTCTTGTGTGCGGTCTTGCTTTAAGGCGGTCACGATTCGTCGGTTCTATTCGACTATTCAATTTAAAAAAAATCCTCGACTTCATTTTGCCTGCGATGACTAACGGCAAAATACCGGAAACTGGTGCATTTCACGGGCAAGAATCCATAAAACACATTATTAGACTGTTTTCCAAGGCCTCATGATATATTAAACCCATTTAAAAATCATAATTAAGCATAACGATTTAATTAAATAATTATATGTGATGCAGTTATAGGCGTGTAGGTTACGCACGTGCGTCTCACAGCGGCTCCGTTCACAGGAACTGCTATCATTTACATGTGTGGAGCGTCTCAAACTCCATCTGTGCATGTTGTTGTGAGTTTGGGATTATTATAACGTTCATCTGGGAATGCAACGTGCACCAGTTCATCAGATTTGTAAGGTAAATCATTTATAAATCAACGCAAACACAGGAGAACACGTCATTATCTCGCGGTTTTAAAATAATATCTCAAACCCTCACTCTGAGTTTACACGTTTTGATGTCCACATTCATTCATTTACAGTGGCTATAGCATTTCTGTCGTAAAGCAATGGCCAAATATTAAAGATTAAGTGGACATTTGAATTAAATGATGCTTGGTCAATATTAAACAAGTATTAGATCGCACAGTAATGTGTAAAAACAATCGTCAGGCCGTTGGCGCCCCCTCCGGGCCTTTGTTGTAATGCGTACTGTACATTAGCTCTATTCACTGATCTATAATGGAGATTATATATAATTATATATAGATCAGTGGCTCTATTA
Organism: Sinocyclocheilus grahami; assembly: GCF_001515645.1. Lineage (NCBI taxonomy): Eukaryota > Metazoa > Chordata > Actinopteri > Cypriniformes > Cyprinidae > Sinocyclocheilus > Sinocyclocheilus grahami. The sequence goes on along the minus strand of NW_015505862.1, from coordinate 549,025 downwards.
CATTATAATACAGTATTTTAACAGTTTTGTTAAATAAAACCATATGATTTCTTGCTTTTGATACTTTATTTGAACTAATTATTATTGCCTCATTGTTATATATGTATTTTAAGTAACTTAAAAGGCTATTGTTCACTTAGCCTACGTCTGTTTTTATTACCACAAAAATTAATTATTATAATATTTTATTATTAGTAGACCAGAACACGGACACGTTGTCATTCTTACACTATAATACTGAACTTTGATTTCAGTGATTTGGACAATGAGATGGACACTTGCTTCTGTTGTTTACACATTTCTAAGAGTACTTTTAATAGGCTACTTAATTTTTAATAATACAATTTTAATACTTGATTTTAGTGGACTCTAAACATTGCATTTTTTTCATGTGAAAACCCAACTGTTGGGGTTAATTGAAACAGATTATTTTCCCCTTTGTTGTTGCACTCACAGCTGTAATGAACAGAAGCCCAGAACATGTGGATATTGACATTAAGAACATGCTGACTTTCTCAGACTTTTGTAATTATTTTATTTTAATTAGGTTTGTTTACATTTTTACTCTTTTAGTTTTACATTGTCAATATGGCTTGTTTACATATATACTTTTTTATGGTACACTACTGAATGGCAAAGTTGCAAGTTTAATAAAATGTTCTTCAAAACATTTTTTTTTTTGTGGGAAATTAATAATTTAGATGAATCGATAAATTAGTCGATAGATTAATCGAAATAAAAATAGTCGTTAGTGGCAGCCCTAGTCTGCTTGTCATTCATAGCACGTTGCCAATATCGTGCGCTATATTGAACATTTTTTCTATCATTATCGATGAAGGTGTACCGTCAATAAATCCCGATACCATTTATCACCCAGGCCTTGGAAGAGTAATTTCTGACCATTTTGCACAACCATAATACTCCACTAAAATACTCAAATTTACAGTTTCATAATTCAATAGATATATTTCTCACCCCTATGACGTCTCAAGTTAAGTATATGAGCGGTGCCTGCATGGCCACAAAATTTGCAAAAGGTGTTACCAAGATGAGCACCGAGTGCATTAACATGCTTAAGAAGGACTTCTGTATAATATCCTATGAAAGCATTTTATTGCACACAACCAACCAGAGCTTTAAATGTTTTCTAAAACAAAGTCATTATATTTCTCTTTAAGTTCACATAGTGGAAAACTGAAGTCTTAATTCACTTGAGTGGTCTACCTTGAGCGGCTACTGGTTCGGCTGTGGCTTCGGCTCCTGCGAGACCTCCTGCTCCTGGAGCGAGACCTGAGAGATGAGAGCAAGAAACTTTACACACGTGTTCACTGTGAAACTCTAAAGAAGCTTTTACTACAAGCAAAGTTCACTTAGCCTATCACTAATATCCTGACATCACGTTGTGACATGCAAAGTCTTAGTTAACCATCAGTTAAATGTCTCCCACATTTACAACGTAATTCAATTCTAAAATTGATTTGTTTGCACCTGGAGGCGCTGCGAGAGTAGGAGCGGCGGCGTCTGGCACCAGGCCGGTCCTCGATGAGCCGAATCTTCCTTCCGTTGACCTCGGTGCCGTCCAGTTTCTCCAGGGCTCTTTTCATGTCCGAGTACTGCCTGAACTCAATGACCCCCTCGTTCTTGCGGCCCTTGTTAGTGTCTGCATAAGTCACCTCACCAGCCTGACGCATGTAGTCCTGTGAATCCATGACACATTAGTGACTCAAGAACAAATCACTGATCAGGTTTACAGGACTGACTTCCTAAAGGCTTAAAGTACATAATAGTTTAACCCTTGTGCATCCTTAGGGTCTTTTTTTGTTAATGCAAAAAGCATGCATTTTGCCAAAATGTGTTTTTATTGAAATGTTAATATTTCACTATTATTTCCTTTCATAAATCTATTTTACAATATGCACAAAAAGATTATACTCAGGACCTTAAGGACAAAAATGTACCGACTGAAACCTATTAAAACAGCAATATTTAATCTCAATGCCATTTAAGCATAAACTCGTGCATTCTTTGTATATAGGCTTTAATTTTTTTGGCAAGGCTTCAAAATTACACTATATATTTTATACCATTTTCTCAGGTTTGACCTACGAAGCAAATATTAGATTTTTTTTTTCTCTACTGGAAAACGGGCCAGTTGAATTGAAACTATGTAATTAAAATTATTTTGTGGGTGTACTGTGTATGGATTTCAGAGTGTAGATTGTATGCATGTACTGAGAAATTTGTGGGAATGGTAGATGTTTTAAAAAATAAATAAGGCTTAAAGTACATAATAGTTTAACCCTTGTGCATCCTTAGGGTCTTTTTTTGTTAATGCAAAAAGCATGCATTTTGCCAAAATGTGTTTTTATTGAAATGTTAATATTTCACTATTATTTCCTTTCATAAATCTATTTTACAATATGCACAAAAAGATTATACTCAGGACCTTAAGGACAAAAATGTACCGACTGAAACCTATTAAAACAGCAATATTTAATCTCAATGCCATTTAAGCATAAACTCGTGCATTCTTTGTATATAGGCTTTAATTTTTTTGGCAAGGCTTCAAAATTACACTATATATTTTATACCATTTTCTCAGGTTTGACCTACGACGCAAATATTAGATTTTTTTTTTCTCTACTGGAAAACGGGCCAGTTGAATTGAAACTATGTAATTAAAATTATTTTGTGGGTGTACTGTGTATGGATTTCAGAGTGTAGATTGTATGCATGTACTGAGAAATTTGTGGGAATGGTAGATGTTTTAAAAAATAAAAAATAAATAAATGGATGCATCAAAATATTAAAGACGCTTCTAATCAATGACTTATCCAAGACTATAATAATCCACCCAAAATTCTGCTTAGCATTTAGTAAATGAAAAATGAACAACATTGACAGTGACATTATGTAAACAAGCTGGTACTTAAAGGGTTAAAATCCTGAAAAATTGTTTTAGTACTTATGATCAGAACTGATGTTGGTAAACAAAATGTCAGTGAAAGCAGAAAAAATATATAACACTAATGACTAGGGATGTAACAATATCAAAAATCTCACGATATGATATCTTTATAAAGTCTACGGTATCAGGGCTCCAGACAATAAACAAATCGAGTAAGGATAAGAAGCCATATTAGTAATGATTATAAACGAAAATTGTTAATGATATCGATAATATCCACACAGCTGACCGCTTTACCGGTTGTAGCTTGTTCAAGTTGTGCACTTTTCCTCACACGTCTCCGTCATGTCGATCTCTCTCGCACTGCACAACTGAGCTGCGTTTATCAGACTGTGTGTGTCAGCGCTGCTGTGCTGTGCTGCAGAGATGAGGACTGTTTGAAACTTTTTTCTCAACTAAAACTTTGATGTGCATCGTCTCAGTTTAATACGTGAACATAAAAGATGTGATCGCAAAACAACCAGGAAAAAAAGGCATTACATGCACATTTTTAAGTCATAACATGTATTGTCGCCAGTGGCGACCTCCGCAAAAGAAGAAATTCACTCGCAAATTAATATTTTTGATCGCAAATGCGACCGTTTTGGTCACAGTCTGGAGCCCTGGTTATGATATTTATTGCAATATTTAAAAAAAGACAAATGAAGACTTGGGAAAAACAATGAAAATTTTGCACATTTTAAAGTTAAATTATTCTAATGCACTTTGACAGTTCAAAATTAAGAGCGCTAACCCATGATCTTAACTAAGAAAACTTCAGGAAAAAGTCAGCGAATTGCTTATACCTGAACTTTAAAAGTGACTCAACACTCTTTTTATTTGTGATATACTGTTTCAGTCTAAATTACATTCACACTGGTGTTTTAGGAAGCCAAACAAATTAGAATATAATAACAACTTTATATTATTGTTATACCTATACAGTAATAGCCATATATTGTAAAACAATTAGCGGTATTAGGGGTGTGCCCGAAGAAAAAAATAACACGTTCTACAGAGCCACTAAAAGGTTAGCCGCTTGCTAGCGGTAGCCTGTTGCATTACAGTACATGAAAGTTCACTTACCACATACACAGAGTAAGGAGAAATGTCTGATGGCGAATGATTTACAGATCCCGAGCACCAATGACAAACATCTAATCTTGTCAAATGTGTGGTAAGTACTGCCGCTCCATAGTATAGAGTCCTTGTGATTGCGAATCTCAAAAGTGAAAGTGACAGTAAAATGAGAGCGCGCAATCAAAAGCGGTTTCACTAGGGGCTCCCTGATGCCCGCAATTTATATACAGTCGCACCAATATAGATTGCGAGAAAAGTATTGAAATTTTTTTTTTCATCCTCCCATCCCGTAGGCCATTTATTCCCTTTAGGGTTTCTGTAGTACACTTAATTTCCTTTCCGAACACGGAACTGTGATGCGGCAGATTGCAGGACAGGTGGTGGGGGGTAATCACGATGTCAGCTTAAAGGGGTCATATGATGCTTTTTTAAAGATCATTATTTGGTGTATTTGGTGTAACAGAAAAACACATTTTTCAAATACTGTACATTATTGTAGTTCCTCTATGCCCCGCCTCTCCTTTAAGGACCTCAATGTATCTTAAATTGATGCACAAGGGTTAATACAGAGGGAGAAAAAAAAAGTGACTTTGCTATTGGCAGCCATAACATGCAACAATAATAGTTAGGCTTCCCTCAGCAAACATAACACTTAAAGGCCTTTTCACACTGAACGCGAAAGTTCGGCGCGATGATGCTTTTGAATCGAAATAATAGATCCCTATGCGACTCATCACACCAGGCACAATCATTCGCTGCGCGGAAAAGCTCGTTTTTTTTATTTTTTCCGTCCTGTGTGTAGATTTTTTTTCCTGTCGCTCCGCGATGAAACGGGCTGTCCAATTACATTTGAGCTTAGATCACGTTTCTGGAGCAGCTGCTGTTGCACAAAAGGGAGTGGTGGCACGGTTTCGAAAACCAGTGTAAACAAATAACACCGAAGAAGAGTATTCTGAGAGAGAAGAGGAGTTCTTATCCGAGAACAGATTTATTCTCACATGTTCTTAATATAATTTCTATTAATTCTCCACTGAATTATGTGATCTGGAGAGCACTGTCCATTTTCTCCCATGTGTGTGAGTGTTACACGAGTCAGAGCGCCTTCACTCTCTAGATATTCCGTATTAAAAAATAAATTTTAAAAAATCAAGGGAAACATTTTTCTACACATGAAATATGAAAGCAAATAGACATGTGACTTAAATGTAGTATGACGATATATTTTCTGTAAGTGTTTTGTATGCAGCTCATGGTATTTTTATAACAATAAAGGATGTTTATAACAATAAGCAGAGTGGCGTTATTAATCTATAGATCACAATCAGTTACTACAAGCACTCGATGATGGTTTAAAGTGGGTTTTAAGCAAATGCATGAATAATTACATACATTTTCAAGTGTAGATTGATGCTAATTGTACCTCGCCTTCTCGCTCAGTGTGGAACGGCCTTAAGACTAAAAATGTGAAACTAAAAAGTGTTTCTGTACCTTCAGGTCCTGCCAGCTGCAGCGACTGGAGAGATTTTCCACAATCAGCCTGTAATCTGTGCGAGTGGGTGGGCCGAACCTTTCCCCTCCTCCACGACCATACCGACTACCTTCAGAGTGACGAGAGTAAGATGCACAGCGTTCAGGAAAGGAAAAACACAACAGAGTCTCCACACTGGCCTTTAAGACTCTGTGGATTTCAGACACAGTAACATTTAAAGACAGCAATAATCTACAAAAAGCTATGAAATTATAGAAAAGGTAAGTTTTATATATGGTTTAAGAAACTGAGCTTACTTCAACTAGAGCACAGTAATGTACAAACTGAATTTTATGTTTTAGAATCACATGAGATTGAGTAAATGTCAATCATTTTTAGGTGAACTATCTTCAAGAACTGAAAACATTCCACCAAATAACATACTTACGCTGTACTTAAGAGATTAATTATTTTGGGAAAGGGAAAATGTCAAAAGAAACAAAACCAAAACACCTAAAAGAGCTCAAACCACATCTCCTAAACCCCTTGAGATCCTCACCACCCGGCTTAATGGGAAAAGCGGTCCTCTTTCACATTGGCTCGCTTTAATGGTCTGCCCAGGGGCCCAGGGAAGGGGGACACCATGGCCAGCAAAAGGGGCAGGCGGTCAGACTCTTTTAATAAAACATTGAGTGTTAAATTTCTAGCTTTGACATTATAAGTTATTCCATTTATAAATAAATAACTTAATCATCATATTGCAACAGTTATAATCTGCATATAGTGAAGCAGAAACTACAATACTCAGAATTACTAGCTCATTAAGGTGATTCTTCATTTAGGGACACTTGAGAGAGCTTACTTGAGATAAATCCTTTATTTACATTTGAGATATTCTTGTATGGACAGATACAAGATACTCCCAACTGAAGAATCACCGATCAGTAATATTCTAAAGATTACCACTCATACAATTTCACTCCCTAAAAAAAGTTCAACAGAAACTGTATATGTAGTAAGGTTTGGAATTTAAGGGTGCGCTCACACTTGCAGTTCGGTTCGTTTGGTCCGGACCAAAAAGGAAAATGATACATTTGGTACTGGTCCGCTTAGCGTTCACATTGGCATTTTTGACAGCGAACCTAAAGGCATAGTGATGTGTTCACAACCTGATTGGTCGGCTTGAATGACGTATATATCAGGACGGAACTCACCGAACACCCCAAACAAAAGGTGCCTTAGACTTAAAGCAGCGCTGCGGGTGTATGATATCAAAGCATCCATTAACTAATCGGTCCGCTCAGCGCCACTTTAAGACGAACACACCTAATGCCGCCTGCTGGACTAAGCGCGCTCATTCTTGTGTACATATTTTCTTTTCACCACCTGCAAACTCACAAGGAGCTCATAAAAGGCACTTTACCTCACCGTTGCTCCACGTTTACCCTCTGCTCATTTTGTTTTGGTTACACCGCGTCGTCAAATCATGTCGCATCTTGTTATTACTACCTGTTTTTGGTTCGTTTAGAAGTATTTGGTCCGTGTTGCGTTCATATATCATTCGAACCGCACCAGAGTTCGTTTGGAAGCAGACCGAGACCCATTTTTTCAGCGGTCTCGGTCCGCTTGTTTGGTGCGCACTACGGATGCGCCGATCCGATATTCATATCGGGTATCGGCTCCGATAGTGCCATTTTTCTCGGATCGGGTATCGGTCAGAGAGGGTTGATCCAAGCAGTCAGCTCGGTAAAGCTCTCTCCGAGATCATTCTGTGTTCCCATTATACTGGATTTGTAAATACATGTCTATGATTTTGCAAAAAGGACTTTATCTTCTTGTTTTGGTACTTGCTACCGAGTGTCTGTGAGAACAAAACACGGGCGTAGAAAAGACTATAAATAGTTTTTAACGTGCACAGTAACTGAAATTTAAAACTGTTAAAAGAAAGGCTCAATAACTGTTGCACAGATATAATACACTACGCATTAATTTCTCTTCCCTTTGTGCTTTGCAGTTTTAACACGAAGCGCTTACGATGTGTGCATCCGGTGTGCAGAATGATGCGCTTGAAGCAACACGGCGTCAGGCTGCACACCGGATGCGCACATTGTAAGCGCTTCGTACTCCTAGACAATATAAAAACAGTTTTGCAACACTTATTTGTTCCCCACAAAATTTAGTTTTTTCACTAAATGTTTGGATTTCTAAAATTATTGCGCACTGATTTTTCTAGAATAACTTTTGCTGCCGAATTATCCACTAACCTAGTTTATGATACATTTTTGTCATAGATTATAAATATACATAGGCCTATATTTTTTCATATTTATTGTTTATTTTTCTTTATAATGAAGTAGTCTGTATCTAGTAGATTGTGAAAGAATGATTATCAGTTCCACACACAGAGATATATAAATTCTACATTTATTTAAATGAGGGGAAAAAACTTCACTGGTATCGGATCGGTATCGCCCAATATCGAACCCTAGGTATCGGAAACGGAGGCGAAAAAGGCGGATCGGAGCATCCCTAGTGCGCACCAGGGTTCGGATGGCAGCGTTCACACCTACTCGAACAAACCGCACTAACAGAGCAATCGCACCAGGGTTCGTTGACAAGTGCGAACACACCCTAACATACAATTTTCAGGCTTCTCATACAGAGACTGGACACTCTTAAAGGGACAGTTCACCCAAAAATGAAAACGTGTAGACCAATGAGCTAGTGATATGTGCATTTATGCAGAGAGATTAACTGATGAAGACTAGTTTCTTCACTTTGCATGCTTAAGGCATGGAAAACAACCATGTTTCACATCATTATTGGGTGCTTTATTAATATAATTGTGTGTGTTACATCATTGTGCGTTTATGTAAACAAACTAGTGAACTGAACCAGTTCATTGAAACGAATGGTCTAAAACAACCAGTTTGCGGAAAAGAATCAGATTTCTCTGTTGCCTGAGGCTATGGATACAGTTAATAATGTTGTAAACAATGTTCAATTACTTGCACAGGATGATCATTTCACTTCATAAGACCTCAATATGTCATCAGGAGCCACAGGCATTAATCGATATGCTTTTTAATGTCAAATACGGGCAACCACTGACTTACACTTAACGAAACAAGGACCACGACTTCAGCTAAAAATCTTTACCGTTCTACTGAAGAAGAAAATGACAGCTACATGGCAGACGGCGTAAATTAACAGCACATTTTTATTTTTGAGTGAACTATTCTGGTATAAGGATTAAACATTATAACGGGCATGTGGAGCACCAAACTCTCCATTTGAGAAGCCTGAAAATATTCAGTGTTTGTACAATTCAACTTCAACCAAAGAAAAAGATGTTCCTATGACACATAAGTAGTTTTTGGTATATAGTATTGTGGAAGAGCGAGTAAATGAGTATCTTACTTCTTCCAGATCTGCTGCCAGTGCCACCATCGCGCCGCTGTCCTATGGTGTGCTCCACAATCACGCGCTTCCCACACAGGTCTTTGCCGTTCAGATCGCACACAGCGTCATCTGCATCTCGGGGGTCATCAAACTCCACAAAGCCATATCTGAAGAGATGGAGAGATTTATGATATAACAAACACAAAATCCAGCCGTCTCTAATCATCAAATCAGACGTTTCAGATATTTAATTTAATTTTTAAAGACATCTTTAAATGGCTAGATAAGTACAATTTTCTGTTGTACTGATATATTTGTGACGCTGGAGCACAAAACCAGTCATAAGTAGCTCGGGGATATTTGTAGCAATAGCCAACAATACATTGTATGGCTCAAAATTATCCATTTTTCTTTTATGCCAAAAAATCATTAGGAAGTTAAGATCATGTTCCACTTAGATATTTTGTAAATGTCCTACCGTACATGTATCAAAACGTAATTTTTGATTAGTAATAGACATTGCTAAGAACTTAACTTGGACAAATTTAACCCCTTAACTCTCACCGTCCCACCTGTGGGACGTTTGGCGCTCTTTTTTGTTGTTGTCTTTTTTTCTCTATCAAATCTTTTATCAATCATCATTAGTCATATATCATTTGAAAGCTTAGAAGCCCGAGATTCATCCTGTGAAAACCATTTCGAAATCAGACATTGCGTTACCATGGAAATGGTACTTTAAAATCTTTTAGCGGTCTCCTCCCCCTTAGTGGGCGGTGTCAAGTGTCATATTACAAAATGAATTACGGTCTTTTAAAATCAATATTGACAGAGCAATCTAGACATTTGTGACAGAAAAATGCATACAAAAGAATTCTATGGCGTTTGGATGGCACCCGGTGGCTGTTTGTGGTATAACGCCCTAAATACAATCTCACAGGAACCTCCATTTTTTTCATATCAACTTCAAATTTGGAACATAACTTTAGACATAAGGCTATAATTGTACACTAGTTTTATAGTAAAACCTGATATGTAAAATATTTATTATATATATATTTTAGCGGTCTCCTCCCCCTTAGTGGGCGGTGTCAAGTGTCATATTACAAAATGAATTACGGTCTTTTAAAATCAATATTGACAGAGCAATCTAGACATTTGTGACAGAAAAATGCATACAAAAGAATTCTATGGCGTTTGGATGGCACCCGGTGGCTGTTTGTGGTATAACGCCCTAAATACAATCTCACAGGAACCTCCATTTTTTTCATATCAACTTCAAATTTGGAACATAACTTTAGACATAAGGCTATAATTGTACACCAGTTTTAGAGTAAAACCTGATATGTAAAATATTTATTATATATATAAAAATAAAAGTGCATTTTCTTTACAGTAAATTTAAACTAACTCTTTGATACTTAAATTTTTTGAAAAAATTCCACTTTTGCGATAATTTGCTGATTTTGTCTGTATTCCACAGTGTTCATAAATTACAACTATTTAAGTTTGGATAGTGCACCTGCATTCCGATTTTAAAAAAAATGGGGGGTGACTGCTAAAGGGTTAAACGCGATTTTCTCAATATTTAGAGTTTTTTTTTTTTTTTAGCACCCTCAGATTCCAGATTTTCAAATAGTTTTATCGCACAACCCATACAGCAATCGAAAGCTTATTTATTCAGCGTGCAGATGATGTATGAATCTCAATTTCAAAGCATTAAACCTCATGGTTTTGTGGCCCAGGATCACATTTCCAAATCAATCAGCAAGTTCAGGCACGAGTTCTCCAAAGCGTTGTACCCTTTTCTTCTTTAGGCACAGACATTATTTACATCGTTGCGCTTTCATAGAGGCCTCCATATGTTTATGAACAATACAAATTCATTAACATTACACAAGCAAGCGCATAAAACAAGCACTAACGGCGTACAGAGGGTTAACAGTTGAAACGCTAGATAACGTGAACTCCACTCGTTGCGTAAACCCTGACCAGCGTGCAACTACAACCATGCTTTCATTAATACTCATATTTTCACTCAAATTGTTGATCACATAATTTGTAAAAAATTAGAAAAATTAAAAAAAAAAAAAAAAGTCTTTTTCACCAGGGCTTTAGACTTTTGGACCCTACTGTATTTATAAAATAAAATTAAATATCAACTAGATCTCATTATTAGTGGCTGGAGCTATAAAAGGCAAAAGCAAGCACTCGATCGAGGCCAGCCTGGAAACAATGGAGTTTAGCCTGCTGGGCTAACACCGCTAAAACAAACCTGCTTTAAAAACACGGATTCAACTCCGATTTTATGTTTGCAAACGCATTTCTACGCGTAATTGATTATCAGGGCTATTTGATCCACGCTGGAGCGCTCTTTTGATTCGCGCGGAGCAAAAGAAACAAGAGTTTCTCCTTCTTGAAGACTCAGTCGCTGCTTCGCCTGCACATGCCGCTCGCTCGAGCACAGAGAGCACCACACACCCGTTTTTCAGGTCTACTTCCAGTATCTTCCCATAGCCTTTAAAAAACCTCTCCACATCTTTCTCTCTGGCGCGGTAGCTCAATTTTCCCACGTAAACTCGAGACATTTTCCCGGTGCAGCAGCTCGGCGTGGAGAGGCAGCAACCAGAAGAGATGCGAGGGTCAAAGTAAGAGTCCCGCGTTTGCTGTCCTCCAGAATAAAAGTCCCCGCGCTTGTCGTGATTGTGAAAACGCCACACAGCTGCTTAGAAGTCGCTGCTTTAATTTTTAACTTTAATCCTTAAAACTAATTTAATTATTTAACACTCTTCATGAAATTTGTTTTTTTCTGAATGCACAATTCACACTGGAATCGATACATTATTATTTTTATTTTTTTTAAATAAAGTTTGTGTTCATACTAATACATTGTTAATTTATAAACAAAAAAAGTCTATTTATGGTTTAGCCTATATTATAAATATCATTTCATAAATAAATAAAAAATCATGTTCAATTATATAAATTATAGGCAGCTATCTTAAAATAAACTTCCTGGACTCCAGAATAATTCATGTGTTACTGTTTCTTTTATTCGGTTGTTAATAGTTGAAATAATTAGCAATGGTGCACAAACCTATTGCAGTATTGCACAAATTGCATGCATGTTTACAATGCAATGTCATCCTTTATTAAATATCTGAATAAATGACTTGATTATGAAGCATGTGTGTGGAACGAAATGCACTTTTTATCGATTCCGGTGTGAATTGTTTTGCAAAGATTAGTCATTATCACCTGCACTACAACCATCAAAGTTGGCTAAGTGAAGATTTTGACAATGCACAACCTATAACACAAAACACATCTTTTAAATACTCGGATTAAGAGAAGCTGTCTTTGTCTTAAGCCTGGCAAATGCATAAATGTAAATTGCAAAGAGAAGGTTAAATCAGGCCCATGCAAAGACAGGGCCGCAGGAGTCTGGAAACAAGGGTTTCACTGCATCAGCAAGTACAGTAATAAAACTCTGCATAAGGACCTTGTGTCCACCAGGGGGCCCCATGCCGTGCATTCAGATAAGGTTTACGTGTGAGTCGTGTCTCCTCAAGTAGCGACTTGTTTGAAGTTGTACAGAATTTGTTCACTCTTCTTGCAGCTGAAACCCATTGGAGAGCCATTCTCAAAGATCATGCTGATATCTCTACAAGCGAGGGAGAAAACTAAAGATTGAACAGTACTGAAGCCCAGTCACTCGAAAGAGGATCCTTCAGATTTCAGGGCCCGTATTCACAAAACATCTTAAGTCTAAAAGTAGCTCATATCTCGTCAATTTAGGAGAAAATCTTAAAAGTAATGGGCGTGTCAGTCCTAAATTTGCTCTAAGAGTCTATTTCACAAAGCGCTGTAGCACTAAAACTAGCTCCTAAATCTGTGAAAGGTTAGGAGTAGTGAAGAGGACTCCCAAGTCACTAAGACCAAGCCACAAACTACTCTAAAATGGCTGTTGCTGGCAATCTGCCTCGGAACGTAAACATTTTAGAAGTATTTGACGATAATGAGCTTTTATAATGTATCACTTTTGGTTTTGGAGGTTATTCCAACTCCAGAATTTCCTTTGATTAGGAAACATCAATGCAACATCATCTTTAAAGGAAAAAAAGAGTCCTTGTTTTCATTAACCAGTTGGACAAGAAGTAACAGCTGTGCTTGCGTCCAGTTTGATTTTCTTTTACATTTGCACGTCTTACTGTCAGCCATGATTATTCTACTCTGTTGATTGAAAGGCTGTCTATATGCATAGTCACTAATTGTTTACGGGAAGCATAAGCACACTTAGCCTGCCTTTTAAAATCTTTCTTTGAATGTGGCAATTAACTTTTTTATTTTTAAATCTTTATTTGAATATGGCAACATAACATTGCACTTTGCAATATTTCTATGAATAAATCTCTGACAGAGACTATCAGCCAATCTCTGTGTGCATAGTGTTTAAGCATGCTGACATCATCCATAGTAACAGGTCAACCCCGCCCCTTTACTCTTAGCTTAAAGGAACACTCCACTATTTTTGAAAATAGGCTCATTTTCCAGCTCCCCTAGAGTTAAACAGTTGAGTTTTACCGTTTTCGAATCCATTCAGCCGATCTCCGGGTCTGGCGGTAGCACTTTTAGCTTAGCTTAGCATAGATCATTGAATCTGATTGGACCGTTAGCATCTCGCTCAAAAATGACCAAAGAGTTTCTTATCCTTTTCCTATTTAAAACTTGACTCTTCTGTAGTTACATCGTGTACTATGACTGACGGAAAATGAAAAGGTGAGGGAATTAGTGTATTGTGTCTAAACACATAACCAAAAAATCTTATTGTTAATTTGACATATTATGGTTGTCTGATGTAGTCTGTCAGTGAAAGACGAGTATGTTGTGGCCCATCTTGAAATCTGTTTAGGGCCCCCAAAATGGTCGGTCCGGCTTTTTTGTCTTTGCCACAGTATGAAAACTATCAAGAAGTATCAGTAGCAAACGTCACATTCACTCTCCTAATTAAAACAGTATCTACTGTATATATTTGAAATGCTAAACAATGACAACTTTACAAAGAATCATACCGTTTCCGCAGAGATGGCAATGAAGCAGTCATGCAGTCTACATAAATGCCTACATCAGGACACACTTTACCCCACTTAACACCATTAGACATTTTTTTTCTAATGTAATTTGATCATCATGCAGTCACATGAATCAAGTGTTTTGTATAGAAGGAGAGTTTTAATTATTTCTTATCTTATTCTCCTGTTCTCAGGATAGCTGTACGACAGCTCAGCTGTGCCTTGCGTCAAGAAGGTCAAGGTTTTTTACAGCATCATTGGTCACTATATGTTAAAATGCAAAAATGAATCATAAGTAGAAATTGACACTAGCTCAGGTTTTCTCTGTGTGAAGTCACTGTTGCGTTTCAGTGATGTTCTGGGATGTGTTCATCTCAAAAGATCCTAATGTCTCTTTTGCTAGCCATATTAATTTCAGGTTTTGTCTCTCCTAATGAGCTGGTGACCTGAATCAGGTGTGTTTGTTTAAGGAAACATTTAAAACGTGCAGTGTTGAGGCACACTGGTGTAAGCAGTTATCACAGTAGTTGACATAACTAATGAAACTTTTACAATCTGCTGTGGATTTGAGAGAAAACATCTGAATGCCATTATGTTTATTTTAGGATTTAAAAATGCAGCAATGACGATCCAAGCATTCAGTCAAATGTAACTCGCCAAACTATTTATCTGCTTTTTTTATTGCAGGAGCTGCAGACTCATTCTAGTTAAAATGTAAAGATTTCTTGTCTTGAATCATAACTAAACACTAGGTGGTGCTAGTTCATTTGGCCATTCCCACTCCTACTGTCTATAGCAGTGGTTTTCAAACCTCTTCATGAAGTACCCCCAGCACTGCACATTTTGTATGTCTCCCTATATCTGACACACTTCAGGGCTGCGTTCAGCCCCGACAAAAACGGTGCAAAACGTGTTTTAAACGGAAACAGTGGTGCGTTGAACACTCTCTTCTGATGACTCAAGAGTTGCAACTATGGCAGCTGAGAAGGCCATTCTTTGTGCTCTTCTTGAAGAATTTTCGGAGCCTGATGAAATCGGTATAAATACGTGTTTAATACTGCAAAATACGCTCGATGGTACAGTCACTGCCCTTGCCCTCCAGAATAAAAGAGAACATCCCAATCGAATGAAGGGATTTGTGGAAACTGTGGTTCCTAATTATTGTGATCCAACATTTGCCTCGCATTTCAGGATGAAAAGACAAACATTTCAGGTGAAGGATAATCCACTTCTTACCTCCGAGACTGTGTTATGATCTATATGACCTTATTATTTTTATTGTGAGTATTAGGCTTATCATTATTGCTGATCACTGTTGTTGTGCTATGATATTGTAATATTTACCATTATATAATCAGAGGGGTATAGAAAAGTTTATGAAAGTGTCACTCCATAATACAATAGCAAAATATATAAATATGTATAGTATTTTTATGTTACATTAATCAGTATTTAGCACACCTTCCTAAGGAAAGGATATGGACCAGAAGACATTGCAATTACTAAATGATATTTAGAAAGACTTAAAGAAGTTCCAGATCTATACTTGTGCTCTTATTATTTCAGTTATTTTGCCTTTAATGTAAATAAACATGTGCAAACAATATACTTGCTCTTGTGAATTTATTTGGATGTTAATTACATTGTGCGAGCTGTCTCTTTAATACCGCGTGGTTTACATACATGTTGCTGCTGATTGGGCTGACATGTTTGACACACCCACCAAACAAGAGAAAACGTATCTCAAACCCCGTTGCACACCGTTTCCAGGAAACATGTCGTTCAACCCGAAAACCGTAGCAAAACGGTGCACACCGGTTTGAGCTTGAACTTGCCCCAGATCTTGCAGTCTCCACTAATGAGCTGATGAGTTGAATCAGGTGTGATAGATGAGGGAGACATACAAAATATGCAGGGCTGCGGGTACTCCAGGACAGATTTGAGAACCACTGGTCTATAGATATTGTCCTGAACTAAATATGTGCAGTAATGATAAAAAAAGAGAGGATACATAGCAAATTCATTGACACTGCTGTCCTGAGATTAGAATTTTAATTTTTATGTCACATAAAATAACATTTCCCACATTTCTGGAATTTCATTCCATACAGGTACATGCATAGCAACACATTTTGACTTTTTTTTTCTTTTTTTGAGCAGATTATTATTATTATTATTTTCTGTAGGAAAGATTACAACGACTCATCCATACCAAGTGTAAACCCTTCTCCAGCAAGACTTTAGTAAACACTTCACACAGACGATTTCTGGGGGTCCAAGTAAAAAAGTTACCCTTCCATAATACTGCTTTAAATAATGTTTCATCTTTTAAAAAGTATTGCATTAGAAGCCAAATATTTTTTAAAAAGAGATAACGAATCAACAAACACACATACAGGTCACTTTTTAAGAAGAGTTCTGCATTGACAAGAAAAACATAGGGAAGCATAAAGAAACATCAAGGACAAACTAGACTCTACATGTATTGACAATTATTAATTCAGAAAACTTGATTGCCATATTTAAGGATATGTTGACACATTAGTCAGCCAGAGGTTACTCCACTATCTGTAGATTTTTCTTTTTAATCAGTTTCTACCATTCATGTGGCTTCTTTCTGTAATTGTAAAAGAAACATTAAAGAGAACTTTTACAAACCTGTTTTTCATCTCAGATCTGCATTTTTTTAGAGCTGCAACTATTATTAAATAAATAAATACATAAAAAACACAAAAAACTATCAACGCACTGTATTCCCAAGAAATATTTTAAAAGGTTCTAATAAATGACTGTAGGATAAATCTCCTGATTTGATTGTCCTCCTGCTGCTGAGTACACCAGCATGGAATCGTAAAAATGTCTTATGTTGTTGACCACAAGGGGAGAAACTGGTGCTTGTGAAAAATTTAATATGTCCACTTTAAAGAAGAGGGGGCAAATGGACACTTTTAGTCATCAAAAACAAAAGTGTCCATTGTCCGATTCAAAACAGCAGGGTCATCATCAAGGGGGACAACTGGGTAAGTTGTCCTGGTGTCTTTACATTTATTACATGTTTAGGGGCTTGGGCCCGCCTTTATAATGTGCCGGGCCATGTGAACTCAAGATGTGATGCTGGTTAACAGCTCTAACTTTTATACTGCTGTGGACTAGATTTAAGACATGGTGCAGGTCCACTATTTCACATGCTCTGCTGTGTGTGACGAGCAGTAGAACTTCTTGTGTGTTATAAAGTTTGAGAGGTTGTTGAACTGGATGTCACATGGACGGCAGTACTTTACGTTACTTGTGGTGACAATGGACCCATTCAACACTCTTTTGAAGCTTGTTGAGACTTCCTCAGTCTTTAAAGATGGCACCAGCATTGTGCTTTCCTTACAGTTGATGGGACTGTCTGCATGGCTCGCCGGTGTAGGGGAACCATGTTGTTTATTTCCAGCATCTTTCATCTTGTCCTCAAGGTCAAGATTGTCCTTTAAGGATGAAGACTTGCTCTGATTCTTAGGGTCATCTGTGCTAAGATGGCTACCATCAGGCATCGGCTGGTCTTTTTCCCCTTCACTGCCCTCATTTGGACTCTGCCTCCGTTCGCTTTGTGAGACCAGCATCCCTGTAGCGTAATCAGTGGCTTTGATTTCATAGTAAGGCCAGATTTGCTCATCGGGTCTCATTTTCTTAGCAGGACTTGGGTAACCACCAGAGGGCTGAAACACACTCCTCATGTCAACTTTGATTGGGATTTGTTGTTCCTCACTGGAAGCTTGGATGTCAGAAGTTGCATTTGGATGCTCAATCTTTCCATGTAGAGCTGGGAGCTCAAAGAGGGCACTCTCTAAAAGGGTGCTAGTATTTCTAGGACCTTCCTTTTTGATGCTTTTGTTCTCAGTGGAAGTGTTTTGCAAAATAGTACCTGGGCAGAAGTTCTGTTTGTGCTTGAGATAGTCCTCAACTTTGTTGAAGCTTATCTTGCACACAACACACTCATGATAATCCATAAGTCCTTTAGAGGAAACCGAAGTGTTGCCAAACTGTGGCATGCATTTTTTACTGAGATCTATAGGTGCATCACCTTCTTCCTTGAGGATTGTATTACATTTTGACACAAGAGCTGATTTTGTGACTGTCAATGAAGCCTCTGGATATTTGGGTACTAACCCCTGGATCATGTTGTATCTCTGATGGTCCCTGAAGCTATCCATTGTGTCCTTTGACATGTATGGACCTCCTATAGTGGGCATACCAAGAAATGATGGCATACCCATAAGAGGCATTTGTTCTTGTTCAGGAGTAGCCAGCTCATATGCCTTTCTTCTTTTACGAGGACGCACTGTCTTCTGATTGGCTGCTCCTTTATTGTTTGCGCGTTTCACTTGAGGATCATGCCGAGTGGCACAGTAATACTGCTTGTGCACCATGTAGTTCTCATGTCGACTAAAAGTGATCTTGCAGGCGTCGCATGTTGTGTGGTTGGGGTCCGTTTCGGTGGGTGGCATTTTCTGGTTTTGTAAATCCAGCTGTGTACCATTTGGTCTCTCCTGTGCACCAGATGGAGTTGACGCTTTTTTAACTTGCACCGACAGTTCATCTGTCACTTTTCCACCTGCAATGGGATTGCAAGGGTTAGGCTCATGCCCTTTCACTTCAGAGGGATGGCCGGCATTTAGCATAACAGCTAAACTAGCTCCGATTTTCGGGCTTACAGTGCCTGCTGGTTTATCCAGAAGTCCAGGGAAGTCATGTGGCTTGTGTGTGTTTTCCCATCGACTGTTGCAGTAGTGCTTCTTGTGCACCAAATAATTATTAAGGTTATTGAAGGTGATATTGCATTCAAAGCATGTTGCCCCTTTTGGCACAAGTGTGCTGTACATGACTGGAGGGTAAGAATTTCCCCCGTGACGTAACCGGCGATGGACTAACTCTGACATTTTGGCCAGTATCTCAGATGCTTGCGGGCCCACCGTAATATCCTGTGAGAACGGGGCATGTGGTATGAAGGGGGGTAAGGGAAATGCAGGAGGCAGGTGGTGTTGAATGGGTGAAGAGGCTAAACGGGGACTGGAAGGTTCTGACTTTACTCTGGAGTATGAAACACTAGCCTTGTTTCTTGAATTTCCCTCACCCTTAGTGGATGTCTGGATACTTTCCGTGCTTTCCAGCTCTGACATTTGAATTATATCACGTTGTACTGTGCTTTCCTGAAGGTCTTTCGTGTTTGCATTAGCTCTGACTTGTTGAGGACTGCCTGCAGTGCTGCTAGGAGAGTTATCAGCTTTGTCTTCTTTGAGTTTGTTGACCGTACAGCTATGTCCATGCAGCTCCTGGTGTTTGACCAGTTCTCTGGGGGTTTGGAATGTGAAATGGCAGTGACCACATCTCAGGCCGGTTTGGGACAGATGGGAGAGGATGTGGTGCTGGAGTACCATAAGGGTTTCTGCAGTGTAGCCACAAATTGTGCATTTCAAGGTGCTTCCAGTGGTTATCTCATCTAACTTGAGACCTTGATAAACAAAAAGAAAGAAGAAATGGTGTTAATGAGCAACACTACAATACAAAGTTGAGTCTAACCAAGGCTCCTCTATGTTGAGTCATGGTGCTTGTGCAGATAACTTTAGCTGAAATACAGTTTGGAACATTTCCTGATCGTCTATACCAGGGGTGCCCAATCCTGTTCTTGGAGGGCCAACATCTTGCAGATTTTATTTCTAACCAGCTCCAAATCGCTTACTTGGAAGTTTCTAGTGAGTCTGAAGACCTTGTTGAGCTGGTTTAGGTGTGTTTAATTAAGGTTGGAGCTAAACTCTGCAAGACCTCGGCCCTCCAGGAACAAGTTTGGACACCCCTGCACTATACCCATAATTCCCTGTCCCCTCTATACTGAACTACCAAAAAACACCTCAAACCAGCCTAAGCTGATTTAGCTGGTCTTGCAGCCTGACCATGTTACACGTTCCCAAAACTCATCTAAAACAATCAATCAGACCAGGGGTGTCCAATCCTGCTCCTAGCCAATGTCCTGCAGAGTTTAACTCCAAACAGCTCTAGTGGTCTAGCTTTAGTGGTTCTGAAGACCTTGATTAGCTGGTGTGTTTAATTAGGGTTGGAGCTAAACTCTGCAGGACAATGGCCCTCCAGAAACAGGTTTGGACACCCCTAAAGCCCAAGGTATACTTCGTCCATTCACGTTGCATCGTGTGATGCCATTTTAATCATCAGAAGTGTCCGTGGATTGTCCGTGCACAACAGCGCATGTGCGAGATGAATGTTGAGAGTCTATTAGGTGGTACAGTGCATGTGTCAAACTTGTCCATGTGTGCTCAACTACATTTGAGTATACTTTGAAAGCTGTGTATACGCAGCTGTGCACGAGATGGAATGGAACACGGAAAGTTAAGTATTCCTGGACCTTAAACTAGACCAGGGATAGGCAACGTCGGTCCTGGAGAGCCGCAGCCCTGCAGAGTTTAGCTCCAACCCTAATCAAACACACCTGAACAAGCTAATCAATGTCTTCAGGATTACTAAGGCTACAGGGTTGAAGCTAAACTCTGCAGGACAGCGGCACTCCAGAACCAAACCAACCTGACCAGACTAGTTAAACAAGTGTGTCTTTCTTATTTGTGACTGGTCAAATGGTTATCTGAAAAAGAATGTCTTCTTGGTCTACTCACTGTTATGTGTGGATAAGTGCATTTCCAAGGCATGCGAGCCTGCAAAGCTCATATTGCATTGGGGGTATGTGCAATTGCGGAGCATTTGATGGCTGATATTGGTGTTTTTCTCTGCCACCATCTCAGGGTCCCTTTGTCGCCCACTGCAGTAATACATAAGGTGGGCCTGGAGGTTTCTTTCACTCCGAAACCAGATGCCACAAGCCTTGCAGGGGAAGATGTCTTCTACAAAGACAGAAATGGACACAAGCATATCCATATTGTATTATCTAAAGCTTGTGAAAAGCCAGCATCTAAAATTTTAGAAGTTAAATACATTGGGGTCAAGAAATCTGAGACCACTAGAAAACTGCTTCTATTTTACTTTTTTGTCATTTTATACAAAATTGATTAGTGACCTTGAAATAGTGCAGAATCCTAAATATTTCTTATTTGTTTTATAATATACTTTTCTTTTTTGAAAAGTTCCAAAATCCTATATATTTGTCCAGGTTTAAATGCTTTTGAGCAATTCACAACAGAAAGCATTATTCAAATAATATAACAAATACTATAAAATAAATTCTAAAAATATTAGGCTCAAGAGAACATCAGTCCCAGATGGATGCTGGGATACAATATATCTGTAATTTTGATTATGCAGTAAAGGGATGAACCACATAACTCAACCCTATAGACCCCATCAATGCAAATGCACTGTTGTTTGCATCAAATTCTTGTTAACTATGATTAGAGAATGGAAGAGGGTAAATATCTAATTCGTGCAAAACTGAAGGTCAGCCTCGACCCTTGGTAATTATCTTATTCATGGCAAACATGCACATCAGAGCTGTGATGACTCTTTGACACGGATTTCCATTTTTAACCAAGCACATTAATCAGTCTATCCACTGTGGCAGAGGCCTGATAATGCAGCACTCACTGTTGATGATAGCGCCGGGCAGTATGGACGCCATGGATGCTTGCTGAGGAAGGAGTTGAATGCCGTCCAGCTGTCGGGCCGGGTACATCCCTTGACCGTAGGGAGTTTGGGCTGGTGTTTGAAGATGTGAGTGCAAATCCACCACACAGGCTGCAAGTTCGTCTCCTTTCATGATGTTTTTAGTTGTGGAACACCACACATGTCCTCCTGTGAGAAAAAGCAAAGTTTGTATTTAATAGAGTATTTTAAAGGGATCATGACCAGAGAAAACAAAATTCCCTGAGAGGTCATTGTACTATAAAAACATCCTTTATGTTTCAGAACTGTCCCTTATATTGAAGGCAGTCTGCCAAACCACATCTTGTGGAATGTGCTACTCTATGATGTATAATACTGTGGCTAAGCTCCGCCTCTGCAGAAGAAGATTGACATCACTGTCTGATTAGCCCCGCCCACCAATTTTTGCATGCAGTTTTTACGAGAGAAGCGAACACATAGGTCAACGCAGAAACTAAACAATAAAGATTTTTCGTTTTATTGAAGATACAATTCGACGTGGGATTTTCAGAAAGACTGAAACTAATAGACGATGCTGTGCCGACTATATTGGATCCGACAGTAATGTCGCACACAAGTGTGAGCTATTGTTTTCATTAGGTGGTCGCTATTGCTTTGTCTGTTAACCAGATCGCTTGATATGTACTGAGTATTTATGCGGTTTTAGCCTAAATCACTGCAGCGTCCATCTGTGAAGGACGCAGACTGTCAATCATACACAACTGTTAGCCAATCATAGCAGTGGGCGTTTACTTCCGAGTCTAGAATCCGCCACACCTATTCAAACAGAGCGCTCTGATGAAAGGGGTCAAAAACAGGACAGAAAATAGCGTATTACTTCTAAATTATGTTTTATTTTTTATGTAAAAATCTTGATAACATTATAAGTGGACCTCAGAGAACAGTACAGAATAAAAAACATAGACAGTTCATGACCCCTTTAACCATTTAAAGAAAGTTATTTATGCTATCTGAGGTCCCTTGGAGACTGAACGAGGGAAAGAGTTTGACAAAAAAAAAATCTTTTTTTTTTCATTTTGTTTGGATCCCATTGACTTCCATCAGCCTGGTGCAGGTCTACAATTTTGTTTCTGGTGTCCTTTGACAGCTCTTTTGTCTTGGCCATGGTGGAGTTTGGAGTGTGACTGTTTGAGGTTTTGGACAGGTGTCTTTTATACTGATAATGAGTTCAAACAGATGCCATTAATACAGGTAACGAGTGGAGGACAGAGGAGCCTCTTAAATAAGAAGTTACAGGTCTGTGAGAGCCAGAAATCTTGCTTGTTTGTAGGTGACCAAATACTTATTTTACCGAGGACTTTACCAATTAATTCTTTAAAAATCCTACAATGTGATTTTCTGGATTTTTTTTTTCTCATTTTGTCTCTCATAGTTGAGGTATACCTATGATGAAAATTACAGGCCTCTCTCATCTTTTTAAGTGGGAGAACTTGCACAATTGGTGGCTGACTAAATACTTTTTTGCCCCACTGTATATATAAGTCTGATAAAGATCATCCAGATGAAAATGAACAGACCTTGAAGTGAAATATTTGAGGATTATAAGGATTATATTTTGTTTATGCCTAACAATAAATCATAACTGGTGTTTTCTACTTGTCATATAATTCACTCAGAGAACAATTTTTTGTTGCAAATAATTTTTTTCTGCCAGTGTGCTATCAATGCAAGACCTCAAACTTGTTTTTCAGAAACAGCAGTACTAAGCTTCTACTTTTATCTATTTTCTACTAAATACACAGAAATCAGCATAGTGGAAAATAGAAACATAATACTTTTTGAGCCCACATAGAGCACGCTGTCCTACACACGAATGCATTGCTTTGAAGCCGCAACAAACAAGTGAGGGACAAGTGTATTACCGAAGACGCTGCCGCTAAAGAGAATGGACATCTCGGATAAAAGTACAGCATTATCAAATTGAAGGGCTGCGGATGAAACATTCCACTGGAGTCCGCAGAACAAACTCATTAGCCAGTTAAAAAGAAGAGGAGTGCTTTGTGACTGAGATAACATTTATCTGTCTAAATGACGGACTTTCAGTCTGCTCGTCATCTTCCATTGAGGGGATTAAAGTTTTAAATATGACTATTTACAAAAGTCTGGAACGCAAGATAACAAGAAGAGACATGATATGCCAGCACTAAATGCTAGAATTAGGACGTGGACTAATTGGGGAGTTGGACAATGAGGATGAAGTTCACTCAATGCTACCTTTCAAACATGTGTGAGTGCTCGCTGACAGCATGTCGAAAGAGAAAAAGTGACCTGTGATGTGCTGTCATGCCTCCCGCGGAGGAATGCTAATTGCATGTGCTTGGACGGGACTTTTGGTATTGTGGGTCTGACATGAGGAACAGATGTGCATTCAATAAAACAGATGTTTTAATGCAATTGTGGTTTTGCATCAGTACCCAGCACAAAATTATTCAGAATAATTCATTAATATCTTAACAGCCACTTGAAACAATAGTACAATTTCAGGTAAATTTTTGATAATTTGTTGATGACACTGACAAAACCACGTCACCAGTTTTATTAACTGTTGTTACTGGTATTTTGTAGATACTACAGTTACCATGGTGCATATTTATAAAGGACAAATAACATAAAAATTGCAGTTTGCAACAATCCTCAAAGAAAGATAAAGCTAAATAAAAGTGTCGTTTAGCCTCTGCCCATGCAGCCTGTTCTTGTGTCTTTGCTATTTTCGTTCTGGCAGTGAAACAGAGCAATCTGTCTGACCAGTGTTTATTTTGGCACGACACACTGTAGTGAAGACAATGAGAGGTTTAAATGCAATGCATGCGTGTCTTTCCTCCCTCTCTCTTTTATCCATGAATTCAAGCAAATGTTTATATCTGTCAATGAGTTTCTTGCTCATCAAAGCTGGAGAGAAAATAAGAAAGCTTTAGTGTTTGAGCGTCCAACATGACTAAAAAAAATTCAGTTAACGGCTAAAGGGAAACTGCATAGCAATAGTATTTTTGGAGAATGTACTGTACAGTGCTGTATGGGCAGACGACTGTGGTCAGGCTTTCTGAGGAATCTGTGTAAGGAACACAGCATAACTGTCAAGCATTTGCAACGGCCACTAAGGCATTTACGGTAGTTTTGTGGCAGACTGACAACTGCTCATGTGCATAGCGTGTGTCTGTACCAGATGGAAAGGTGAAGAGATAACTCGCTCTACCGACATCTGTTTATCTTCATTTTATTTAATACCTTCTTGTTTGTGACCTGAGTTGGATGCTTACTTATGTACATTTTTCGTCTCACTCGATCCCCATGTATGTGGACGAGTGCGTCGGCGTGTGAGGCGTTTTATTAAACTCGGGGAAAAGACGCCATCTTCTCGTCTCCTGTGCATTATTAGCACCACACAGTTTTCCTATGTGGGCTGTTGAACATTTCAACTTGGTGTTAAACCTTCACCACAAGGTGGCGATGTCCTCACCTTTGAAAGCAAGGTCTCAGAGGATCATTGATAAAAGTTGGATTGCTCCTCTGTTAAATACTGTTTGTTTCTGTCAGTGGTGCAAATATTAACTGGGATTAGTTTTACTTTTTATTTCAATATACATATATGCATTATCTCATAAATGCATATGTATACATACATATAGGCCTACATATTGTGTGTGTGTGTGTGTGTGTGTGTGTGTGTGTGTGTGTGTGAGGAGGAAATATGCTAGCTGTATTTCAGCCAGAAGAAATATTTTGAATAAATTCAGAATAATTCAGCATCCATTTTATTCAATAATAATAATAATAAATATTATTATTATATTATTATTATTATCATGATCATTCTTATTATTATTATCACACACACACACAAATAAGCAATAATAGTCTGATACCACATTCAAAATGTGATTGTTTTTTATGGCAATTTTGACAAATGCACACTACTGTTTAAAAGTTTGGAGTCAATATTTATGTACGTATTTATTTATTTATCTATCCTTCATTTCATTCATTCATGCATTCATTTACAATTTTATTTAGAAAGGATGCATTAAATTGATCAGATGTGCCAGTAAAGACATTGCAAATTAAAACATATTCTATTCTATTACATAGTCTATATTCTATTTCAAATAAATGCTGTTCAATTGAACTTGCTACATCAAAGAATCCTGGAAAAAGTATCAGGATTTCCACAAAATATTAAGTGGCACAGCAGTTTTCAACATTGATAATGTTTTTTGAGCACACAAAAAAATGACTGACCCCAAACCTTTGAATGGTAGAAAAGAAAACCGGTTTCTATAGGTGATTTGTAGATCTGCTTACCTCATATGTTTCATATCAAACAAGAGTATTAAGGTTTCTAATACTGTAAAAAGTACATAAATATATTTAATCAGGATTTAACATTCTGCATTGCTTTCTTCATGATTCTTAAACCTTATTTCAAAATTACAAGTATGATTTTAAAATAAAAAGGACAATAAACAATGCCTTCTCCTCTACCTTTAAACTGCAACGCCGTGACTCATGGCAGAAAACGACCTACATTACTTGGCTCTTGGGCCAAAACCATTTTTATTTCACCCAGCAACTGTGTTTAATGAGGAAGTCCTAAGAGAACACAGACAAAAAGTGTCCTAAAACGCCCAGCATAAGAGAGTGAGATCTTGCAAGCGCAGCAGCAGTGTGTGTGAGACAGCGGCGAGCTCACTTTCACTGCTCCCTTCCATAAATCACATCTGCCTCCCAGAGTGCATCAGTCATACGGCTCCGTTCCCTCGGGGGCCGCCCTCATGGAGCTCCTGTGTTCCTGGCCAGCGCCCCGGGTATCACCTCTCCACCATCTGCCCCGCACACCTGCACCCTCATTGATCTCCTGGCCCACGCGCTACATCAAACACACACCAGAGGGGCATCGTGCGGCCTTCTGTGAGGCACGGCCAGTCATCTGGCTGGGGAAGCAGGGTGTGAAGTTATGCCTCTTTTTGTATATTCATGAGGCGGTGCAGTCAGTGTTTATTTTCCCGCAGCACACCACACCCCCGGCTTTCAGGTTCAAATTGAGGAGAGGTCTGCCAAAAAAATGATCCCGCCGTTTTCCAATTTCTAAATATAAGCTTTGAGAAATGAATCGTCTTCCTGACAGCTAGCCTACTGGTCCGGCTAAAGCGAATGCTGGCAGAAAGTGAGATTTTACTGGCTGGGTGAACTAAGCTCCTTATGAGTGACAGGTCAAGACCTGCGTCTGTCTCACTTTCCTTTTTCCTTTCTTTATGTCAGTCCGAAGGGTTCAATATGGCATCTAAATGACCTTGAAGAGGGCAATCTTTGACCTCCAGAGTTATTTACTGATAGAGGAAATTAGATGAATGCGATGTCACCACTTATCACTTAAGGCCCTGGTATACTCACGATGAATGCCTTTTTCGCTCTTCGTTGAGGGGTAAAACGATGTTGGCAACTTAGTTGAATATGTGGTTACACTTTATTTTAAGGACCAGTTATCACGAGTAACAATTAAGTATGATTTTGCCTCAATAAACCCCTAATTTGCTGCTTATTAATAGTTAGTAAGGTAGTTGTTAAGTTTAGGTATGGTGTAGGATTAAGGGATCTAAAATATGGTCATGCAGAGTAAGGCATTAATATGTGCTTTACAAGTGCTAAAAACAGCCAATATGCTAGTAACATGCATGCTAATAAACAACTAGTTAATAGTGAGAATTGGACCCTTAACTACCAAATATGTAAATATGTTCTGCATGCTTTCTTCTCAATAACAAAATAAGCACATAACAAAAATGGCAGTGGTGAGAAAACAGCAGTTAAGAAAGCATCTGATCATGGAGATGTGGACATGTTTGCACAAGCTCTGCAATGTGGCATTGCGGTCACGTCACGTTTATTTGTTTACCACTTTATAGATTTTTTTAAAGCAGCCAGATTTACAGTCTTAAACATGAAAAGCAATGTCAGTGTCAATTTTAATTACAACATTCATTTCTACTATAAAGCAGCTCTCCATTGTGCTTGTTTTTTCTTGTGTCTGACCTCGACAGACTGAAAAGGGGGAAAAATGAACTGAAAATGAAGATTTCCACGTCAAAGAAGATGGATCGGTAGATCGAAGGTGTTTACCTGTTTCCATCTCCCAAAATGAACTTTGTATATACAGTTATGGTCAAAAGTTTACATACACCTTGCAGAAACTGCAAAAGGTTTATTATTCTACTAAAATAAGATGGATCATACAAAATGCATATTATTGTTTATTTAGTACTGTCCTGAATAAGATATGTTACATCTATATAAGATGTTTACATAGTCCCCAAGACAAGATATAGCTGCATTTATAAAAATCTCAGTCTCAGAGTTTGTCCTGAATAGTTAAACTGCCCATGAAATAAAAAAAAAAAAATGACATGCATTTTATTATGTTACCTCTTATTTGGGTACAATAATTAACATTTTGCAACTGTATCTCAGAATACATTGTGCACAAATCATAGTTTTAGGGGTATAACATCTTGTCACCGGGGCAGTACCTTCAAAGGGGCAACTGTATCGCTTAATAGTTTATAATAGTACTTCAAGAGTACATATTAAGGTACTAATATGCAGCTTTTAGGGGTAGACAAGATAAAGAGTTGTCCCTGCCCCAGTGACAAGCACATTTTTTACAGTGTATGAGGAAACGTCCTTAAGAAATACAGAAAACTCTTTGTATGTATGATCTTGGGGCTACATGGCAGGGCATTTTTACTAGATGAGTCTATATTTGGTGTATGTGTATACGATCTAGTCTCTAGAAATAGTTCAGATCCCACCATCATCAGTGGTATTTATGCAACATTTTAGTTGTTTACCAGGTTAAAACGGTAGCACACTTCTTCTGAACAAGCCATATGATTCATGCACTTAGGTTTAATACTTGGGTTACTAACAGTAAGTACACCGTTAAAAAAAGAAGAAGTTGTAATTAAAACAAAGATTATTGGAATATGTTTTACAAGAAAATCCTACTTCAGTCTTTTGACTTCAAATCTTCACATTGAATTCAGTGTGTGACTTACCATATCTTTGTAATTATCTGCGACATTTACAAGCAATTTCAGTTGTTTCAAAGTAGATCCTACACCAAGTTTATTCAGTGAATGAGCAAAAGCAATAGTGATGCATTCCACTAATAAAAGCAAGAACTTTGTCAAGTTGAAGATTTTAACTCCAGCTGCACATCTGAGAAACACTCTCTCTCTCTCTCACACACACACACACACACACACACATAGATGCACACAAACAAACGTGTCTAAATATGGGACAATTTGTTTGTCGCCGCACCTCCACACCCCAATGGAAGCCCCCTGAGATTGGCATAATGAAAAGCAATGTCTCCCACTTAACACCGGGATCCAGGCGCTCTCTCTGATAGAGGCCGGGGCTGTTTATTAAATGATGGAATTTGGCTGTTTCTTCCGCAGAATGTTATCAGCCGGAGAACAATCGTGCCCATGGTCGCACCCTCACTGGCTCGCCCGGCTGCTCATTAGCCACAGCATATTTAATCCAGAAGTTTCTTATCAAACGTGACACCTGCATCTCCGAATGGCACTTTCCCTGTTCATTGGCATGTATTTGGGTGAGTCGACTCCAAGGTGCTTTGTGGAGATTAAGAGAGGAAGAGAGAGAGAAAGTGAGCGAGAGAGTGAATGAGTGCTTATTTTATCATTTAGCGGGTCTGGACCGTATCCAAGCAGTTTTTGTCTTGTTGTTGTAATTAGAAAGCCTTTTAAGTGATAACAGCTGCTGCTGAATATGAATATGGATAGAACCACATCAATTCTGCCTGAGATAGACCCTCTCCCTATCCTCCCTCCCCCTCGCTTACTGTTTTTCATACTGTGGTGATTTAATAAAGACGGAGGAAAGTGTGGCTAGCCGTTCAACTCGGTTATTTTAACATTTCTGATTGAAGTCTTTCTTGACAGTCTCTCTGTGTAACATGTGAAGCATTCAAATCACAGACGCGCTGACAGGCTGCAACTCATTTCCATATCCCAATGTGTAATTAAGCTTTGTGACAGCTCCTTAATAGCCGCGTGGCACGCCGTCAGTGCTACACGTTGCCCGGCTGACGTGTCGTTGAATTGAGATGCACATACAGCATATGCGTGCTTGTAAGCATGCAGCTTGCAAAATAGAAAATAGATGATCAAATAGATAAACATGAATGTAAGTGTGCACATAAAGGTAGCTTTTTAAACAAATGTGCAAACATAAAGGTGAAAAAACATGTAAATGATAACAAAATAAACAACAACAACAAAGGTAAACATAAAAGAACACAAAGGTGTAAACATTAACAAAAAAAAAATGAAAACATTACCAATATAGGTAAACAAAGGCAAAGGCAAAAGCAAATCTAAAGGGAAACGTAAACATAAATGTAAACATGAACAAAATAGGTAAACAAATCCATGTAAAAGGGACCATTAGCAAAATAATTATTAAAATGCAAATAGGAACATTTACAAAGTGGTTAAAGGAAAAGGATTGAAAAAAAAAACATAAATATATATATATATATATATATATATATATATATATGTAAATATGAACAAAATAGGCAAACAAATTCAAATGCAAAGAGAAACATCAACAAAATAGCAAACATAAATGTTAACATTAACTAAATTAGTAACCATTGGCAAACATAAACAAGGGAAACGTTAACAAAACCAGTAAATGCAAGTGTAAACATGAAACAAAATAGGTAAACAAAGGCAAATCTAAAGGTAAATATGTGTAGAAGTAAACTAATTTAAAGGCAAATGTAAAGTAAACATTAAGTAAACAAAGGCAAATGTAAAGGGAAATGTTAAAAAAATAGGTAAACATAAGTGTAAACATGAACAAAATAGGTAAACAAGAGCAAATGTAAAGTAATTGTTAACAAAATTGGTGAAAGTAAATATCAATTTAAAGGCTAAAAGGTAAACATTAACAAAATAGTTAATAAATATAAATGCACATGTAAACAAAACAGGTAAACAGGCTAAACGTAAACCAAATAAAAGGTTAACGTAAAGGTAAACAAAGTCTGGTGACGTTGCAAGTCAGATTTCAGATTTTTTTTGTTGTTGTTCTCAAATCTGTGTAATTGTGTTAAATAAGCAGCTGCGCTCTTACACTCATCCATCACCTTCTCTTTCTCAGGAATTGTTAGACACACAACAGGACACTGCCGGGCCTCACTGGGGATTATGGTCGATGACTGACATACTATGCAAATCACTTTGTTATTTCTCCCAGTAGATCATCATACTGGGAGGATTTCTGCCGCTCAGTGGAGTATCCTCGAGCTGACACTTATGACCCTATAGAGCAGCCTATAGAGTCACACTGGTGAGACACTTTGATCTGTGACTGAAAAACAACTGCAGCTTCCATAAAAAAACATCTCAGAAGGAAATGTTTTACTTTTATCTTGGGGTATTCAGTATTGTGGCTTGGGACCCTCTGCTTTTTTCCAGGTAATGGGATAGAGCAGGAGAGAGGGTGGGAGGGACGGAAGGAGGGAGAGATTGGGAGAAAGGGAGGAGAGATACCCCTCAAGCGAGCGCCTCAGTGGGAAGAGGATTATGTGCTTCTGCTTTTCTACCTTCTAGCAAAACTCCCGATTGGTTTCAGGAAAACTCAATTAAACTTCGTCTCTGTCGACTTCGTCTTCAGTGAGAATCAAACTGAAAATTCTCTGACATAACACTGTAACCCTGAACCTCGAGACCCAGGGTAGATACAAGATTGCTGCTTTAGATCCTCAAAAACAATAACATGACAAAAGAATTCACCAAAAATGTCTTTAACAAAAATGTCCTTAGGGACATGTTTGTCGTTTTCGTTTTACCTTTTTTTTTCAATCATTGTGACTGCGTTGATGCAAAAAGCCTAAATCTTGTCAAAAATGTGTATTCTTATTGGAATTTTAAAAGTTCACCCAAATTTCCTTTCATAAATCTATTTTACACTATGAAAATTGTAAATACATAAAATCGTTACACTGAGGAACTTAAGGACAAAAAAAAAAAAAAAAAAAAATTGATGGAAAACAACTGAAAAAAACCAAACATTAAAACCACAATATTTCATTTCATAAACTATGCATTCTCTGTTAAAAGGCATTCTTTTTTCTTTACCATTTTCTAAGTTTGGCCTATAGAGGAAATACTCGTTTTACCTGCTTCTGCTGAAAAAAAGCCAATTGAATTAAAATTATATGTATGTGTGTACTGAGAAATTGTCTGTGTGTGTGTGTACTGGTTTATATATCCTGGTGGGGACTTAAACTTGACTACACATAGACTCATGGGGACTCGTGTCACGGTGGGGACCTAAATTGTGGTCCCCACGGGTACAAAAGCTTATAAATCATACAGAATTACGTTTTTTGAAAATCTAAAAATGCAGAAAGTTTGTGTGAGGGGTAGGTTTAGGGGTAGGGTTGGTGTAGGGCAATAGAATACACGGTCTGTACAGTAGAAAAAGCATTACGCCTATGGAGAGTCCCCACAAGGATAGCTGACCAGACATGTGTGTGTGTGTGAGTGGTATTTTTTTTAATACACTCCAAAAAAATAAAAATAATTATGTGGTAAAATTAGGGTTGTTGCTAATCATTGACATATCCAAGACGGTAATAATCCCCCCAAAAAAACTGCATTAGCATTTATTATATGGAAAATGACATACATTTAAGCAGCGTCAAAACAGACCAGATACTTGGGTTTGGACCAAGCAAGCAAATACATTGTGAAAACTGACATTGTACTATGATATTTCATCCCCCAATCCAGAATATGTGACCCTGGACCACAAAACCAGTCATAAAGGTCAATTTTTGGAAACTAAGGTTAAGCTGAATAAACAAGCTTTTCATTGATGTATGGTTTGTTAGGACAATATTTGGCCGAGATACAACTATTTGAACTAACCAACTATTTGAAAATCTGGAATCAGAGGGTGCAAAAAAATATTAATATTGAGAAAATCTCCTTTAAAGTTGTCCAAATGAAGTCCTTAGCAATGCATATTACTAAACAAAAATTATGTTTTGCTATATTTACGGTAGGAAATTTACAAAATATCTTCATGGAACATGATCTTTACTTAATATCCCAATGATTTTTGTCATAAAAGAAAATGGATAATTTTGACCCATACAATGTATTGCTGGCTATTGCTACAAATATACCTGCACTACTTATGACTGGTTTTGTGCTCCAGGGTCACATTTGTGAAAACATCCTATAATCTGCATACAGTATAAAATCCTCACTCAAAACCTGTGATGTGACCAGCGCTGGGAAAGCTAACTCGGCAATCTGCTTGAGTACAGTAAGCCGGGGAGTTTGTGAGATATCCGGCAGCCCAGCCTAATCGATCCTGACCCCCTTTCAGTTCCTTAATAACTTCTCAGTTGAAAGCCCTTCAGTTCATCAGCGTTGTCTTTTAATTAAACGCAATCGCTGTGGTGCGCTGGCGGAGCGGCGACTCCTCCAGGGCGGCGGGGCTGTTTGAATACACTGATAATGGAATTTGACTTTGCTGGAGATGTTCAACCATTATTCTATTTCTCTGTGTTCTCAGATAAGTGCGATAAAGGCCTTTAAGTCCTTCATTTCCTCAAGTCTTTTTTCAGAATGGAGAAGGGATTGTTCTCTGTTGAACTTACACATGTACTGTAAGTAGATTAATCAATTAAGCCCCTGCAGATAATAAAAAACTGGAGCACTTTAGCAGAAATATCACTTTTAGTCAAGGAGAGCGAGCGCCAGCAACAAAGAGTTATCTT
The DNA here is from genome assembly GCF_001515645.1 of Sinocyclocheilus grahami. NCBI lineage: Eukaryota > Metazoa > Chordata > Actinopteri > Cypriniformes > Cyprinidae > Sinocyclocheilus > Sinocyclocheilus grahami. The sequence goes on along the minus strand of NW_015505862.1, from coordinate 515,564 downwards.
TCTGCTCTTTAAACATTGAGCATTTGTTCGTGGAATGGTAAGTTATTACCGCTCACTTTTTCTTCTTTTGGTTAAAAACGGGGCCATGGCTTTATCTCGGAAAAGGGCACATGTTTTTTTTTTAGATTCACTGTACATGTTTAAGACTCCATGAAATCGAAATGAAGAGTTGAGCTGTGGCTTTCAGTCCATGTGTGCTAAACTTTGAGGACATATGAATATGATTCAGTGCAGGAGGTTTTAAACTTTTTGATGCCACAGACCTTCAAATATGATGATGAGGAACACCATTCCAAAAATAAAAACACAGATATATGTACTGTTCAAAGGTTTGGGGTTACGAGATTTTATAAGATTTATTTTTCTATTATGCTCGATGTTTCATATTTGAATATATTTAACCATTACGCCTATGGAGAGTCCCCATAAACCATAAAAACAAACCTGTGTGTGTGAGATTTTATAAGATTTTTTTTCTATTATGCTCGATGTTTCATATTTGAATATATTTTACAATGTGTGTTTGTGTGTGTGTGTGTGCATGTGTGTGTGTGCGAGTGAGTGTGTGTGTGTGTGTGCGTGTGTGTGTGCGCATGTGTGTGCGCGCGTGTGTGTGCGTGTGTGTGTGTGTATGTGTGTTTTGAAGCGTTGAGAAATTTTTGTTCAGGATACTTGATGAATATAGAAAGTTCAAAAGAACAGCATTTATTTGAAATAGTAAAGACTTTTACATTGTCACACACACACACACACACGCACACACAGACACACACACACACACACAACTGTCACTTTTGATCAATTTAATATGTCCTTGCTGAATAAAAGTACACTTCAATTAATCATACTGACATCAAACTTTTGAAAAGTAGTGTACTTTCATGTATAATTACTTGTAGTAAAATATAAAAATAATTTAGTTTTTTCATCATAGAATAAAATAATTTAATAAAATAAATATTTAATCATGATTTCCAACCAGTTGCAAGGAAGCTAAATAAAACAATGATATGTTTATGTACATTTTAGTTTCTGATCTTTGCCTGTTTTCCTGGATTTTTCCCTCTCGTCTTGCCCCTGTGATTCTGTCTGCCGATCGGTGACCTACGCTTGCCCTAGGACTATTCTTGTGTTTTGTCATATACCTGTTTGCCATTGTTCGACCCTGCCTGTTATACCACGTCTCTTTAATAAAAGCTTGCAGATGGATCCACACGTCTCACGTCTCGTCAGCCCCGTTACAATATATAATGCAGCCTTTATATAAGATGCATTATAAAAGCAGTTGTATGTAATGTACAGTACATTTTAATGCATTATATGATCTTGTGAATAATTGTAACCACATTTATATTATTTACACTACACCTATAGAAAGTATAATGCATTAAAGGGGTCATATGATGTTGCTAAAAAGAACATTATTTTGTGTATTAGGTGTAATGAAATGTGTTTATGCCGTTTAAAGTTAAAAAAACACATTATTTTCCACATACTGTACATTATTGTTTCTCCTCTATGCCCCGCCTTTCTGAAACGCGTCGATTTTTACAAAGCTCATCGGTCTGAAAAGCTCTGCTCTGATTGGCCAGCTATCCAGTGTGTTGTGATTGGCCGAATACTTCAAGCGTGTGATGGAAATGTTACGCCCCTCACCATACTGTGATGATGCCCTGTCCGGCCGGAGAGACGAGACAAAACCAATAAAACCCATTATAAACGAGGCATTTGTTGCATCCAGTGGGGACATAATTACGGATTATAATGACTTCTACTGTCTTTTTACACGTTGCATTGCATCGCGCCGCGTAAACATAAAACCATGTCTGCATTTGTGATCGGAGAAATGACAAACAACAAGCGCTACTCTACACTGCTCAAAACTCACGTTTGAATCATCAGTGGCAAATTCTTTAAATATGAAAACGTACTTACAGGCTGCGAGTCAGAAGTGCCAGACTGTCCTTGCAAAGTTGGAACTGCCCCACTTTATAGAAACAGACACTGGAATTGTAGTCTACTCTACCAGGATCAGGAAACAGTCTGAGCACCAAGAGCTTGTAACACTCCAAAGAGAAAGGAAAAATTTAAATCGCATCATGCGACCCCTTTAAAACACACAACAAACAACAAAAAGCATTTTAACTTTGGTTACAATTATTTATGAAAAGATATAATGCATTATAACGTGCATTATGAATACCTTTAGAACTCATTATACAAAAAGGCTTTATGTAAAGTGTTACCAAAAAAACTTTTTTTAACAATTCTTCATGATTGACTTTCTTTAAAACATGTCTCAAACAACTTTTTTTTTCTGATGCAACTAAGTCCACAAGTTTAGAGAAAAATACTATTGTTATTATTATAACATGTCTCTCTGGAATACTTGATTCTGCCTGGGCAATTGTGGCATTCAGCTGTCAAATATATATAGTGGCACTAAACTGTATAATTGATTGTTGTCCCCATGTTTTCTGAACACATTTTTTTGTTATTCTAGGGTATTTTAATATGAATAAATTGGTTGCTACACTGGTTGCTCACCTGGGTTCCTCTTTCAATGCAAGTTGAGTCTCTCAAATCTCTCAGATATAATAAAAAAGGTTTCTTATGATTTCTTAAAGATTCTTATGGGTTTGGAATGACAATGATGACAGTACATGTTCATTTTAAGGTGAACTGTTCCTTTAAGATTGAGCCATAGTAACAGTGATGATTGCCTTGTCTTACAAACACCAGTAAAAACCCATGAGAACCAAACAAACATTGTGCGCACTTTGGTGACCTTCCACGTGCGACCCACGTGCTCACTTACAGTATGTATGGTGTCCGTTTTTAAAGCCTCACCTTCAGAATGAAGCGTCAGAAAGAGAGAGAGGTTTGCGCGGATCTGACTGTGTGGGAATACTTCATGAAAAAGACAAAGTCCTTGAGTCATTTCTTTCTCTTTCTGCCTCTCTCTCTCTCTCTCTCCGCTGAATCCTCTTTCCTCTTATCAGGCCAGCACAGGCCTCCATCGGCCTCTCCCCGTTCTGACAGGAGCAACAACAATGGGCCTGCGATACCAGTCCGCTTCACAGAGTAAACCTGCCAGGGGCACAGATTACCCGTGACACACACACTCGCACTCCCTCTCGTACTCTCCAAAACACAACACCGCCTTCTCCAAGGCCTCCAAACACAAAAATGGACACAAAAAGCGTTCAAATGATTTCACTTCTGTGCCTTGCTCTCCTCTCAATCGGTCCATCCGCTCTCTATGCCTTACTGTAATGACCCGCTAATTCACTAAGACTGTATACAAAATAAAACATTATGTTGACCTGGCTAACCCACAAGAGTACATATGTTAAGTCACGTCACAATGACTGTATTTAGAAATGAACAAATGACACACCAATGTCATAGTTATCAATTCTGGATTTTTCTGTTTTTTATGAATGTACCTTTTGAATTCACCCTGATAACAAATAAGTGAACCCACCTTGTCACTTCCTCCTGTGGCCGCCTCAATCTTCCCAGGGAAAGGTCCCCACGTGGTGCCCAGCAGAAGTGCCTGACAAGAACAAATCCTTCTCTCTCCTCCTTCACCAACCATTTTCAGCTCCCCTTAGAAGACAAAACATGTAAGTTATGACCCAAACAGCAGCTCAGCATGTTTTTTTACTTGTTTTTGATGTTATGTTAAAAAAAGAGATTCATCCAAGTACAATACAGTTCAAACCTTTGGAGACGGTACGATGTTTTATGTTTTTGAGAAGAGTCTCTTAGGTTCTCCAAGGCTGCAATTGTTTGATAAAAATAAAGTAAAATCAGTAATATTTTGAAATATTATTACAATTTAAAATAAGTGTTTTCTATATGAATATATTGTAAAATGTAATTTATTCCTGTGATTACTCCAGTCCTCAGTGTCACATGATCCTTCAGAAATCATTCTGATATGCTGATTTGTTGCTCTTTCTCTCTCTCTCTCTCTCTCTCTCTCTCTCTCTCTCTCTATATATATATATATATACTCTGTTTTGTATTGTATGTTCTTTCATATTGTGTATTATATTGTATATAGTGTATGTGCATTTCAATTACAGGGAAAATCCATCTGGGGTTACCTGGGGTTTATTGCCTTTCTCAAAGGCACAATGCTGAAAGTTCATGGGGTTTAAACCTACATCTACACAGTTACCAGCTGAGATCTTCAACCAAAACACCACAGCACTCCATGAGCAGACTAAGCCCTAGTGTGAGCGTCTCCCTCAATTAGAAATCATACAGCCATCCGCCAGACCCTCTCCCGGGTGACCCTGCCTGTCTCTTTGATTAGGCTTTCGCTCACTGCTGCGACAGGTCTTCAGATAAGGTGGATTAAGTCTCTTTCTGCTGGAAGTTTTGATGTGAACAGTGCAGGAGCGTGTTAAATTATCCAGTTTCAGGAGGAGATGCGAAATGCCGGCAGATGGATTGATAAATAAAGAGAATCTTGAGGCAGTGCTTTCAGGAGATCAGGGTTAAGCCTTTACGCCCATCCCCTCTCTGGATTAATAGATGTCTTCAACCACAGAAGGGCACCAATGTGGGGCATGATTCAAAAATGTTTTATATATAAATATATATTTAGACATTTATGAATTCTGCACACCAATATTTTACAGATCAAATATGTCAAATAAGTCTTTGTAACTGACTTGTAACTTAACATGCATAAGTGAAAGAAAAAAAAACATTCAAAATTAAATAAAAAAAAAATCATTTTCAAAATATGAGAGCTGCAGCGAAAGATTTTCAGCAAATAAAGACTTAAATTTCAGTCTGCTTTATGGTAATCATCTTCATACACTTTTACTGTATGGAGAAGAGCAGCATGAACATTCTTCAAAATATCCTTTTTTATGTATATTTTATTTTATTTTATTATTTAGTCATTTATTAGACGCTTTTATCCAAAGCGACTTACAAATGAGGACAACAGAAGCAATCAATTGTAGTATTAAAACAACTAAAAACAGATCCAAAACTAAAAGCTAAAACTTTATAAATACTACCTATACAGATTTAAAAAATAAAGAGATTCAATAAAAATGACAAATGCATACAACAAAATTTCAAAACTTAACATTTAAATGAAAAACAAAAACTAAAGCTAAAAACAATTCAAAATATTAAAGAACAAAAGGTATAAGAGTATAAGCCAATAACACTAAGCCAAACACCAAAAAACGACTTATGTGTATGTACAACCACACACACATACATATGCATACAACAAAATTTCCAAACTTAACATTTAAATGAAAAAAAAAATAAAGCTAAAAACAATTGTATATAACAATTATACAAAATATTAAAGAACAAAAGGTATGAGTATAATAATGATTCTAACATAACACTAAGCCAAACACCAAAAAAACAACTACATATGTGTACAGCCACACACATATACATATATACTGTGTATGTACAGACACATTTATAAATTCAATATATATATTATTTCATTTCCATTTAGTTTGTTAAAGTATTAAAATAAGTCAAATTAAATCAAACTAAAAACTTAATAAAATATCTATACAGACATAATAAATTCAGACATAATGTAACTAAAATGAAAATAAATAACAAATACAAATAATACAAATCAAATGACAGTAGTGGTAGTTTATCAGTAATCCTAAAAAATAACACTGAGCCAAACACACATGCTAAAAAACAACAACTAACTTACACATAGTAAGAAATGGTTATAAAAACTGAAACAGAAGTGAAACAAGTAATAGGAAAGAGGAGAAATAAAAAGCGAAACTTAATATATGTGTGTGTTCTGTGTATATTTATTGTTTTTTATTTATGTTCCACAAAAGAAAGTCATATTTAGAACGTACATTTTAAATGCTAAATTTTAAATCTGAGACTGTAAACTTAGTCAACAACTACATCACATCGAAGATTCAAGGAATCATTCACCCAAAAATCATGTCATCATTTACTCATTCCAAACCAGGGTCAGAAATAAACAGGGGCTTGTGGCAAAAATGCCAAAAAAAAGAACAAAAATTCCCCACAAATTCAAGACATGGGGCAAAAATTCCCCCCTGGACAATTAAATTAAATCTATTACGACTGATTTTTTTTGCAGCGTTGATATAACGTTATAACCATCACATACAGCTTATGAATGCAATGGCCAGTCAGAAGATTAGTCAGCACTGAAAAGAGTTTTGTTTTGTTGCGAATTCTCTTATAGTAAATAACGAAATGCAGAAAATATGTCATTTAGATTCATTTCGCAGTTTCAGTGATTATAACAGGAGTTTTTGCATAACTTGCGCTAAACTAGATTAACGTCATGGGCATGGTTATCTGTACCAACACCCATGCTTTTAGTATAACACAACAGCAAAATCGTGTAATCAACTTTGGAAATCTGAGACCATTACACTTTGATCCCGTCCTTGGAAACGGCAATATTGCATCTTCAGATATGCGATGCGCACTATTGAACACTCGCTCTTTAACTGATAAAGCATCAGTGCTAAATGACATTTTCATTGACGCAAACCTGGACATGCTACTTTTGAAGGAAACCTGGCAGGTGCCCAATGACTTTTTCAATTTAAACCTCATAACACCACCTGGCTACAACTATTTCTCTCAACCTCGTCTCCATCGTAGAGGTGGAGGGTTGGCTGTAGTTTGTCGTGAGAGTATCAAAACATCTAAGATTGAGTTCCATTACGTTGCATCTTTTGAATATCTTGCATTGAAAATGACTGGCAAAACAGCAATGGCTGTACTCTTAATTTATCGACCTCCAAAATTTCATTCAGATTTTTTTCTCTGAGATTAGTGAGTTACTTACTCTTGTCTGTGCTAGTTATTCATCTGTAATTTTTCTTGGTGATTTTAATATACATGAAAACACTGTACAATGCAACAAACTGATATCTGTTCTGGACTGTTTCAGTCTAACTCAAACATGTAACTTTTGCTACTCACTCCAGGGGTCATATATTGGATTTGATATGTACATCTGGCTTATATAATATTCTTGTTAGTGGAACTGATTTAGCTAAACTTCAGTTTTAGTTTTCCAATTTCTACATCACCTGTGAAAAAAATGCTCACTTATCGTAAAATCTCTCTCTTTCTGCTTTTACTCTCACTACTTCTGCTGCCATAAGTGATCTAATTGTGAAGTCAAATTCGACATCCTGCCAGATTGATCCTACACCTACTGTTTTGCTTAAGATGTGTGTTCCTGAGGTTGAACCTTTCATAGCACACATGATTAACCATTGTTCCAGCAGAATTAAAAATGGCTGCGGTGACCCCCATTCTTAAAAAACTGGTTCTTGGCCATCTAGACATGAACAATTATAGACCAATCTCAAATTTACCATTCTTAAGTAAAATTATTGAAAAAGTTGTGGCTTCACAATTGAGATCTTACTTAAATACTAATGGCCTTTTTGAACCTTATCAGTCAGGATTTCGTTCATCACATAGCACTGAAACTGCTCTTCTTCGTGTGGTTAATGACATTCTTCTGTCCATGGATTCTGGGTTAAATAAACATCTTGATTCTTCTCGATCTAAGCTCTGCATTTGACACAGTCTGCCATGAAATACTCATCTCTCACATTTCTGATATCAGTATCACTGGTTCAGCTCTTTCCTGGCTCATTTCATACATCAGCGATATAAAATAGTATATCACAATACAAGGGTATAAATCTGCCACTGCTCCAGTTTCACAGGGTGTTCCTCAAGGTTCAGTTCTTGGTCCACTTCTGTTTATCATTTATATATATCCACTTGGTGACATCATACGCATGCATGGACTTCAGTTTCATTGCTATGCTCATGGCATTCAAATTTACCTAACCACCAGCTCTGATAGGTCATCACTGCCTGACTCACTTACTGCATGAATCAGGGATATCAAGCATTGGATGTCCTTGAATTTCCTTAAACTAAATAATAACAAAACTGAAATATTGATGATTGGCTCTGCTACCTCAGTCAAAAGGATGGACCTGTCCTTTGAAATTGACGGGGTTCATTTTAAGCCTTCTTCATCTGTCCGAAATCTTGGTGTCTTATTTGACTCATCTCTATCTTTTGCCTCTCATATTTCTTCTGTTGTTAAAACCTCTTTTTTCCATCTCCGTAATATTGCACGTCTTCGATCTTCTCTAACTCCAGCTGATGCTGAAATCTTAATTCATGCATTAATCACATCACGTCTGGATTATTGCAATGCTCTATTTACAGTTCTAGTAACAGTATGTTCAAAACTCAGCAGCAAGAGTTCTCACCTCCACCAGGCGTTCTGCTCACATTACTCCTCTACTGCATGATCTTCACTGGCTACCTGGGGCATCACGTATTCACTTTCACTGATATTACATCTAACATTTAAGGCATTAAATGGTCTTGCGCCTCCATATCTGTCTGACCTACTGTACTCCTACTCTCCTGCCCGGACCCTCAGATCATTTGAGCTTAGTATTTTGTCCATTCCTCGTTTCCGGCTGTCCACTGTAAGTGGTAGGTCATTTAGTGTTAATGCTCCTAAATTATGGAATTCGCTACCCCTTACACGTCGTAATATATCATCTTTGTCTACCTTCAAGACTCAGCTAAAAACGTATCTTTTTTATATGCATTTTGAATAATGTGGCTATATGTGGCCTATGTGTTCGTATTGTGTATGTGGGTGTGCAAATGTTTTGTAAGCACTATGTAAAGTGACCTTGAGGTATGGAAAGGCGTTTTATAAATAAAACGTATTATTATTATTATTATTATTTGTCTTTATAGACAGAATATAACGTGCAGTTTAACCAAACACAAAAAGTTTTTACATGTATTCTATCTAATAATAATCTCTATTACAACAATAATGAATTTGGTCACTATATTGCAGCCCTATGAGGCTATATTTTTATATAACTTATATACAGTTTTAAACAGATTGTTTATTGGTAACAGTTTAAAGTATTCTGATTGATTTAAGTAACTGCACGGTTAAATTGAAGTATTTTACATTAAAGCCAACACGGATACAATTAATAAGGTAATTATAAAAATTAACCTTACAAATGTAAAAAAAAAATGCCCCTGGAAATCAATACCCGTAATATAAAAGTTAATTTCTGATTCTGTTCCAAACCCATATGAACTTCTTACTTCTGTGTTACATGAAAAAATATATTTTGATGACTCTTGGTAACCAAACAATTCAGCTCCCATTGAATTCCATTGTATGGATAAAAACACAGTTGCAGTCAATGAGAACCAAAACTTTTTAGTTAGCAACATTCATCAAAATAGCATCTTTTATGTTCCACAGAAGACATTCAATTTTGGCACCACATGAGGGTGAGCAAATTATAACAAAATTTCAATTTTTGAGTGAAACAGGATATACAACATGACCGTTAAGTAGGATGGGACTCATTTTTAACCAATGAAAAGTGGCCATTAAATACCAGATGATGGGGTGAAATATTATCATTTTGATGTAAACCAAAAAGGAAAGTTGTTTTAGAGGCGGAGCAAGTTATTGCATTCTGACAAAAGATTACAAAGCGTTTTTTATTTCTAAATTAAAGTGCACATACCATTCACAATGACAACAGCAATGTGTATTAAGAAAATACAAAGGGTTCATTTTGATTTAAAACTAAGAACATACTTGTAATTTACAATCCAATCAATGTTTGAGAAAACCCATGTTAAAGGCTACTACAACATCATGCTGCAGAAAGGATTTTTCTTTCGAAATATATATTTTTTGTACTGTTCCACTTCAATGCATCAAATGAACATTAGGACACTCAAAATTAACTACACTTCATCTCCAAAATGTAGTCACACTCCAAAGCACTTCAGGACGCAGTAGCACTAAAATAAACAAAAGTCATTATCAGAAAAATGACTGAGGGAAGAGCACCGTCTGCCACAGAGAAACCAGCAAACCGGCCTTTTCTGCACCTCTCTCCTTCCACACTGTCCCTCTCTTCCATCTCTCTCTCTCTCTCTCTCTCAGTGGTCTAATCTGTGAGGGACTTAAAGGGACCTTATCTCCAGGCTCTCCTGCTTCATTTCATGCTTGATTTACTTTAATTTGTCTGATAGGGCAGCAGGATTTGGAGACGGCCCATCTTTGGCTTGGGTGAGGAGTGAAAAAAAAGCCACTCTGATATTTCTCTGGCACATTGTCGCGGGTTTTTGACTTCTCTCCTCTCTCTCTGCCGCGAGTTCCTGGAGAGAGAGACGGGAAAAGGGTGAGAGAGAATGTGCGGGAGAATGAGAAAGATCTCAGTGCGGTGTAGCAGGCTGTTTGAGTGTGCTTGGAGTCGAGCAGCCAGAGAAGAAAGGGATTGTGGGAGTGTGGCGTGATTGTGTGATGTAGTCCTTCGCGGGCTGAGATGTCGGAGGCAAAGTGCACTGCGTGGATGAGTGGGGTTCAAACGCGCCGACTGCCCCGGAAACACAATGCACATGTGTTATACGCGGTTTATTCAAGAGTATGGCTCTTCTCTGTTTACGATGTAATTGGTCTCGTTTATGAAACGCGTGTAGAACTAATTTTTGTGTCAGTTTTTGGTCTAGATGAACTGAATGCGACAATATATTTAAAAATTGTTTTACGAGTGATTTACACATTGACATTTGTACTTGATGCATTTCATGAATGTGGCCGATAAGTCTGGAACATAAGATATAAAATAACATAAGATACACACACACACACATATATTTATGTATGTGTGTGTGTGTGTGTGTGTGTGTGTGTGTGTGATTAAAATATTGTATAAAATGTGTTCATTTAGTCTCCATAATTTTATTTATGGATTATTATTAATCAATAAATTGTACTGTGCTGTGTAATCCATATTATTTGACCAATAGATAAAAATAAATGCATAAATGTAACTGTGAATATAACTATAAGTTTGGGTGGGGATGGAAATTATAATATTATGGTAAAAAATTCTGCAAATATTTGTAGGGAACAATATGTGCAATATATAACACATTTTTGGGGGTATTGATAAAAAAATGTTTATAAAATGTATTAATTTAATGTCCATAATATAGTATATGCATATATAAATCTAAATATAGAACAACAGCTATTTTGATTATAATATTGTATAAAATGTGTTAACTTAATGTCTATAATATAGTATATGAACGATAAATTGCACTGTGTACTGAATGTGTAATCCATATTATTTGACCAATAGATCAAAGTAAATGGATAAATGTCAACGTAACTGTAAATTCAACAATAAATGTAGTTATTATGTAAATTACAGTGAAAGTTCTGCAAATGTTTGTAGCAAACATGTGCATTTGAGATCTCTCCAATATTACAACATTAACATCAGTCTGATTTCAGCCAAACATCCATCATTCATCATATTAAGCCCCATTAAAAAAGTTTCCTCAATGAACTGTGACAATATACATAATAATAGTTTAAAATATTGTATAAATCGCATACGTATTGCACTACTGAATGTGTAATACATACTATTTGACCAATAGATAAATGTAAGTCGCTAACTCTAAATTTATCAATAAATGTGGGTGTTATGGAACTTATGGCAAAAGTTCTGCAAATTTTTGTAATGAACAACATGTGCATTTGAGATCTCGCTAACATGTGCATTAATATCAGACAGATTTCAGCCAACCATCCATTCATTCATCATATTAAACCCCATTCAAAGGTATTTATCTGACTCTCTTCCCCGCCGAGGCCCTTAAAAGAGAAGCACAGAGTTCCAACTTCCTCTGGCACGTGTTTACGGGTTAAAGCGATTTACTCTCCGGGCTCTTTTTTCAGATGGAATAAAAACTGACGAATAAATTCATCTCCCAGCGATGAAGGGCAGAGGGCTTCACACTGACAGTCTCCGTATTTGAAACTTGCAAAATCCACCTCCTCCCCTCCCAAAAACCAGCTCCCAACCAGAGAGCATTGAAATTCCCCTTGCTGCGCTGCGCGGGATTTGCTAAACGACGGGGTGTGTGTGCACGCGGCTGATAAACGGAGTGATGATCCAGCGACACGTCTTTATCCTCGCGCTCCGCTTTAATTAACGCCGGCTTGTTTGTTGAAAAGATGATTAATATGCCAGTGAAAATGGCCTAATTGAATACCGCAACAACCCACACAATCAGGGAGGAACACGCTGTTTTGTTTTGTGTAGATTAGGCCTTTTATCAATGTCTTTATTTATATTATTATTATTATTACGTGGTATTTTAATTCGGCTGACAGCCCCCTCCCCCACACCCCTCCTGCAGGCGTAAGGAGGGACAGGCGTATGAATGAGCCACATTGTGTCCATCTGAGGAGGGTCGAGAGGAGCACAGAAACTTTTGTCACACAGTCACAGATCTCGCGGCTCGGGACGCTTTTTGAACCGAATGCTGTCTAACAGGGAAGAAGTCTCCAGAAAGGTCACGTGTAACTTTTAAAGCAGCACTATGTAACTGTTGGCGCTCTAGCGGTTAATAAACAGAACTGCACACATCCCGCAGAAGAACATTCCAAGCGGAGCTACTTCTCTAAGTTTATGTCTATGGCGATTCACGCAGGTATGTGTTCCTCCGCAGCGGCGACGCCCCGAGCAGGCTACAATAGTCCAAATATAAGTACTTATTATAAGTGTACCGTAGTGATTCGGAATAAGACAAAAAAATGTGGTTTGGAAGATGAATTCATGATGTACTCGCTCATTATATACATTTTGCTGTGGGTGGGGCTTAATTCTAAACAGGTTGTTGATTGGATGGAAGCAGATCTGAATGCAAACTTGCAGCCAATTGAGGCGGGGTTTAAGGTTGAGTTTAAGTAGCATTTGGTAACACTTTATTTTAATGTGCCTTTGTTCCACATACACTGTGAAAAATATTGTCATAATTTGTTCTCACAACTTTTTTTTTTTCTTTTGTCAAATTAACTGATATAATTAATGTTGACGATTAAGGTAAAATAATATGTTGAGTTTCTAAATCATTTTCTTTCTATTAAAGCACATTTTTAGTTCCTGCTCGTGAAACGCTCAAGTAGTGTGCAAGCACCCTTTGTTTTGTTGTGTCACGGCACTTGCTTGCAATACAGATTGAGTGCGATGTGCGTTGAAAACGCATTACTACAGTAATGGTCTCCTATTAAGATGCACTGGGGTAAATTAATATGCAAATAAGATTACGGTATTGTGCTACTGTAGCAAGCAAGACTCTCTCCTCTAAAAATTTAAAAGTGAAATGCATTCAAACAGCTAGCATATCTGCCTCCTCTTTTCAATGATTAAACAAAAACTGCATCGCTACTTTTTGTTTCACATTTTTACAGTGATACCGCTGTTATTAACAAATGTTATTACACTTTATTTCTCCTGAAACATACACTACCATTCAAACGTTTAAAGAAACTAATTTTATTCAGCGGTGATGCATTAAATTGATCAAAAGTGACAGTAAAGATTTCTTTGATGTCGACTGTGGCTGTAATGATTTCATATTGTTCCAGGGATTTCTCTAATCCACTACACTTTCATTAAAATCCCTCACTCCATCCTGCCTTCTTCTGAGGGGCCTCGGACAGAATCAGGCTCCTCGCGAACATCTCTCACTCTTTTTTTGACAATCATTGCCGTTTCCGCTGCAATATTCATATAACTGCAGATGCTAATTCAATTTGAGATGCTGGAAGTCGTTCCAGGCAATGTTTTAATTCGTAAATGATGAGGTCCAGGAATAAGGACCAGTGAAGGATCCGGCAGGTTATGAGGGTCACAAAACATAAAAGAAAAAGAGTGTGGTGTGACACGATGAAACTACGTCACTCCCACTAAAATCAACAAAACAACCCGCATTTCAAAATCAATCAGGCAGGTCTATCTGTGCTTGTGGAATACAAATTGCTGTATAACTACATTCAAATGATTCTAACATATTCCTGCTCGTGAAACGCTCAAGTAGTGTGCAAGCACCCTTTGTTTTGTTGTGTCACGGCACTTGCTTGCAATACAGATTGAGTGCGATGTGCGTTGAAAACGCGTTACTACAGTAATGGTCTCCTATTAAGATGCACTGGGGTAAATTAATATGCAAATAAGATTACGGTATTGTGCTACTGTAGCAAGCAAGACTCTCTCCTCTATGAATTTAAAAGTGAAATGCATTCAAACAGCTAGCATATCTGCCTCCTCTTTTCAATGATTAAACAAAAACTGCATCGCTACTTTAATAATTAATGTTGACGATTAAGGTAAAATAATATGTTGAGTTTCTAAATCATTTTCTTTCTATTAAAGCACATTTTTAGTTTCAATGAAACTTTTTTTAAGCTAAACCAACATTTTTTTTTTTTTTGGAGCACAGAAGAAATTTGAACAGTAACACAATGCCAAAATAATGATTTAGACAACTATTTTCTAAATGCATCTTCTTATTGTGAACAATTCTTGCACATTTCTTTTTTATTTTATCTTATTTTATTTGTTTGTTTTTTTTAGCTCAATATTTTTTATTAGAAATTCAGGTTGCTTTCTTTTGTGGTGCCTTTGTTACAGTGTGTATTTAAGTACCGGGTAATATTAATTAACAACATGTCCTTAATATAGGGTTGGGGTTTAGTTTAGGGTTAGTTGGTTATGCATACTTTACTGTTATTGCTATGGCGAGTAAACTGAAAAACGTATTGAGTGTTCACGACAGGAGCTGAAAAACTGAGTCTATCTTTACACAGACAAGGTAAGTAAGTCATTTTATCCCTCTAGTCTCATGCAAACATGTATAATGTTGACGTCTGTGGCTGTACTTCAAACAGTGTGTATTTGAATGTTTATCAGGTGAAATGTCTTCATTGTAAGTGCATTACTGTGATTTATGCTTGTTTGAGGGATGACAAAAGCTGCCACGTATGCTTATAAAACATACAGTTTGTTTCGTACTGAACTCAGGGTTGAGAATATCTGCCTAACCGATCTGAAAACAAGGAGGCCACTGGGATAATGAATTCAGTTAATTTCCCATGATGCTCTGTCTAAATGTCAGAAGTCTGGAATCCGTCTCTCTCTCTCGGTTGGATGCGAGCGCAGTGGTCAGCCGCTCTCGGCTCTGGTTTGCATGTTCTCCGCTGCGTTCCCGCTCCCTGTGTGAAAAGGCTTTAGGGGGCTCAATCAGTGAGACTTTGATGTCGACTGTGGCTGTAATGATTTCATATTGTTCCAGGGATTTCTCTAATCCACTACACTTTCATTAAAATCCCTCACTCCATCCTGCCTTCTTCTGAGGGGCCTCGGACAGAATCAGGCTCCTCGCGAACATCTCTCACTCTTTTTTTGACAATCATTGCCGTTTCCGCTGCAATATTCATATAACTGCAGATGCTAATTCAATTTGAGATGCTGGAAGTCGTTCCAGGCAATGTTTTAATTCGTAAATGATGAGGTCCAGGAATAAGGACCAGTGAAGGATCCGGCAGGTTATGAGGGTCACAAAACATAAAAGAAAAAGAGTGTGGTGTGACACGATGAAACTACGTCACTCCCACTAAAATCAACAAAACAACCCGCATTTCAAAATCAATCAGGCAGGTCTATCTGTGCTTGTGGAATACAAATTGCTGTATAACTACATTCAAATGATTCTAACATATTCCTGCTCGTGAAACGCTCAAGTAGTGTGCAAGCACCCTTTGTTTTGTTGTGTCACGGCACTTGCTTGCAATACAGATTGAGTGCGATGTGCGTTGAAAACGCGTTACTACAGTAATGGTCTCCTATTAAGATGCACTGGGGTAAATTAATATGCAAATAAGATTACGGTATTGTGCTACTGTAGCAAGCAAGACTCTCTCCTCTAAAAATTTAAAAGTGAAATGCATTCAAACAGCTAGCATATCTGCCTCCTCTTTTCAATGATTAAACAAAAACTGCATCGCTACTTTTTGTTTCACATTTTTACAGTGATACCGCTGTTATTAACAAATGTTATTACACTTTATTTCTCCTGAAACATACACTACCATTCAAACGTTTAAAGAAACTAATTTTATTCAGCGGTGATGCATTAAATTGATCAAAAGTGACAGTAAAGATTTCTATTTCCAATAAATGTTGAACTTTCTATTCATCAAAGAACTTTATTATAGTTTTCACTAAAATATGAAGCAGCATATTTTCAACATCGATAATAATCATATTTCTTGAGCAGCAAATCATCATATTATACTGATTTCTGAAGGAGTAATTTTATTCAGCGGTGATGCATTAAATTGATCAAAAGTGACAGTAAAGATTTCTATTTCCAATAAATGTTGAACTTTCTATTCATCAAAGAACTTTATTATAGTTTTCACTAAAATATGAACCAGCACAACTGTTTTCAACATCGATAATAATCATATTTCTTGAGCAGCAAATCATCATATTATACTGATTTCTGAAGGATCATGTGACACTGAAGACTGGAGAAATTATGCTGAAAATTCAGCTTTGATCACAGGAATAAATTACATTTTACAATAGATTCAAATAGAAAACAGTTATTTTAAACCGTAATAATGTTTTTACTGTGTTTTTTGCAGCCTTGGTGAGCATAAGAGACTTTTGAATGGCAGTTTACAGTATGCACAGATTGTTTTAGAGGCATATGAGGTGAAGCATCCACAAAATAGGTGTCAGATGCCAGATATGACACAAAAAAAAACACCAATTCCAGATATTCTGTGTCTATTGGCTTGGCATAGTGAGACTCGAACCATTCAGAGAAGACAAAAACACTTGATCTGATAAGAAAACACTGTGCCTCATTATTGTTCGAATGAGTCTGTAACCGAACTAATCGTGTTTATTCAGACGACTGGAGGGAGAGAAAGAGAAATCCAGAGATAGAGAATATCAGTGTGCTGTGATATCTCACCATCAAGAACTGATTACAAGACCCGTGATCAGATATAAAGATAGGAGACAAGTCAGCTCAGTTTGGCACTAGTGACTGTATTGTGTAAATCTAGTGTGAAACGCAAGATAAACGCCTTCCAAAATGCCATTATTACGTTATCAGATGTCATGCTTTTAAAGAGGACAAGGCTTATTACAGTACATCATCCAGCTGCACCTTTCAGGCTCACTTTACTCTGTCTTACGCTGTGCAGTTGTGGCATATAAAAGCTGTGTTTTTTTGTGGATTTATCTATGTTGCATTGTATTACAACTTTATTTCTGTCAGGAAAACTATCGTCAAAGATGATTGACAATTAGCATACAGTTTGGATTGGCGGTATGGTTCTGTACACATTTTAGAATTAGTCTGATTCAAAGGAGAATCAGAAGGCTGAATCCTGACTGACAGAGGAGGAGCTTGGGATGGAGGAGGGTAATTAGTTATTGAGCAATGCGAAAACTGCTGATACTACTGAGGGACCTTATATATGAATGCTTAGATAGGTGTCGTATTCCTATAGGTAGATGGGGATCAGCTGAGAGTCAGCTGATGCGAGCTTGACCAACATGACCTGCCAGAACTAACGCTACACTTGATTTAGATAGTCCATTTTTGACATAATACTATATGTAATTTTGCAGCTACATATCAACTAACTCTCATTAGAGTTTTAGTTGACTGTTAGGTTAGAGTTAGTAGAATAAGTTGACGTAGGCTACTTGCAAAGTTATGTACAGTCAGTTGAATATGTGTTGGGGAGCATCAAAATAAAGTGTTAGCAGATATTAAGCAGCTGTGTTGGGGGTAACGCATTAAAAATAACGCACGTTTACATAATCAGATTACTTAAGTAACGAGTAAAGAAACATCACTTTTAAATTTACAATGAAATATCTGACTTTTTTTTTTTTCAAATAAGTAATGCAAGTTACTTTGTTTTCCCATTTATTCGCTAACATCTCTCCTGTCCCCGTGATGTGAGAAATTTGGAATAAGTGCAGAGGCACTTTCTTCAGACTGAAACTTATTAATTTCTCTTTTAGTGTGCAAGTGAAACGTACAGTTGTCAAAAATATAACTTTTGGGTTTTTTGTTATTAAAAAACAAATAAGCAAGCCCAGCCCAGGTGACAAAAAGTAACGCAAAAGTAACGTAATGCATTACTTTCAATAAAAAGTAACTAAATAATGCAATTAGTTACTTTTTATGGCAATATTGTTGTTTTTAAATGTATCTTTCCCCAACACTGTTAAGCAGACAGTATATTAATACTCTAATGACTGCTATGTAGTTGTAAAGTTACTTATAGTTAGTATAATGTCTGAAGTGGACTATCGAAATAAAGTGTTACCAATGTAAGATATGCTAAGACTGTTGAGATGTGATTGGACGGCTGTCTTACTTGGGCCGTCCCATTCCTCTGTTGTCAACGGGCTTGGTTGGACTCTCTCTTCTTGTCCGTCACTGTCTTGTTGCTCCACCTTTAAACTTCCACCCATTTCACCTGTATAAAGACATCAAAGCTTAAGGGTTTTGCGGTACAAACGGCTAAACTGTAGCACAGTCAGTAAACCGAACCGTGCCAGTCGCAGTGGCAGCATCTGTTCATTTTCTTTTCATTTAAAACCCTTATTCCAATGTGCGGTTTCTCATTTTGGATTCTTTCAAGTGTCTGCTGTGGGATTTTATGCTCGTTTCTTTGGAGAGAATGGAAAAGAGACAGAGAGCAAGTCCCTGGACCCACCTTGATCACAGACCCGCTGCCTGTGTTAAGCCCTGTGACGAAACTTATTGGAAATGTTTAATTACAGTGTTGGGAAAGAAATTAAGCTACAAGATGATTCCTTAATTAAGCTGTGATTAAGGATTTTCTGCTTTTGGCTCTGACACCATGGGCAAAGTACTATTTAACACCGTCACAGGCAAGAGAAGTTAACTCCAAGAACAGGCCTATTTACCTCAGATCCTTACACAACTTCACACACACACACACACACACACACAGGGAATCAGTCCATGTCCTCTGCAGACAGGAAATTCCTTTCTAGAGACTAGAATGGATAAAACCGTATGACCTTAAAACTCGAGCTGAATAAAAACAGGGACAGAGCCAAGAATTAAACCTTCTTGAAGGGACAAGACAGCCAAAATACCACTTAAAAGCTGGTGCATGTTCAAACCAGAGGGTTACATGTATTCAGATAAATTTTGAGTAAAGAAATATGGATTCCTATATAATTTTGAGAAACTAACGAGTGAACTACTTATAAATTGTAATCCATTACTGATTCCAAATTACATGACAAAAATTGTAGTTAGTAAAGTAATCCATTACATTACACATTTTAGGTAATATAATCACTATTTTTGGATTACTTTTAGATTACTTTTGACCTAACTTGTTTATCACATTGATTTAAAAAGGATAATCGTGTACCATACTGATATAAAAATACAAAGAGAAAGAAAATATACAGTTGTGCTCATAAGTTTACATACCCCTTGCAGAATGAGCAAAATGTTAATAATTGAAACAAAATAAGAAGGCTCATGAAAATTGCATGTTATTTTTTTATTTAGTACTGTCCTGAATAAGCTATTTCACATAACAGATGTTTACATATACTCCACACGACAAAATAATAACTGAATTTATAATAATGAACCTGTTCAAAAGTTTACTTAATACTGTGTGTCGTTTCCTGGATGATCCACAACTGTTTTTATATTTTGTGATAGTTGTTCATGAGTCCTGCGTTGGTCCTGCGCAGTTTAACTGCCTGCTGTTCTTCAGAAAAATCCCCCAGCTCCTGCACAATATTCAGTTTTCCAGCATCTTCTGCATATTTGAACCCTTTCCAAAAGTGACTGTATGATTTTGAGATCCATCTTTTCACACTGAGGGCAATTGAGGGACTCATACACAGCTATTACAAAGGTAGAAACATTTACTGATGCTCAAGAAGGCAACACAATGCATTAAGAGCCTGGGGATGTAAACTTTTGAACAGGATGATGATGTGTAAATTCTTCTCATTTTGTTTAACAATCATATCTTTTCATTTAGTACTGGACTCCAGAAGCTACGTAAATACTTACATGTTTCCCAGAAGACAAAATAAGTACATTTTACCCTAATCATCCAATTCAAAATGTTTACCGATATTTTCGATATTTTCTCAAAGCACCTTATCTGGAAACATGACATGTTTACACATCCATCTATTTGTTCTAGAGTAATTAATCAGCTTTACTGCCACTACTAATGTAATTATAAATATGAAATCATAACTCATCTAGATGCCATTATCTATTCTGTTATTTTTGACATTTTCATTATACGGTTCGCAGAATACCTATTCTATTACATGACTTATCATATAGGTAATAAACCTCAACTGGAAAACTGACGTTCTTACATATTTATTTATTCATGGCCGCGTAATTAATAAGCAATCCTACAGTCCTGAGAGCGGCTCGAAATGACCCCGCTGAGGAAATCATAAACTCATTTTCATCAGGTATAGGTGTCATGATCTATACTTTTATTCTTGACATTTCCATTATACGGTTCAGAGATTCAAAAAGCAATTATGTGATCAAGTGAGGGAAAAAAAAAACAAAGAAAAACAATAAATATTCAAATATTCAAAAATGTTTTTCGCCACTGCCCTTCAAAACTTAATAGGTCAAAACATGCGAGGAAATGAAAAAGAATTGCCCCTCTTGCTATTCAACAAGAACAAAAGCAAACCGACACACATCGTTCCACCAATTTGGAACAAAAAAGCGCAAGTGATTGCTCTTTTGAAGATTGCACGCTCGCAGGCAAAGCAGGTAGTTTACGCACTTCACTTTTGCCGTCGCAAACTTTTTGGACGTCGGGGATACCGAGACAGGCATTTCAAAGAGAAGATTCATCATTTACAAATAGAAAAGCATTACGTTAGGATGCAGAGTGAATTTCAAATGGCTGGGGGGGCTCTGAATTATCCCGTTGTGACGGTGAGGTGTGGCCGGCAGAAACGTCTGTAATTGAATTTCAGTTCAAAGAGCTGATGCTATTAGCCTGAGTTTGATGGTGGAGGCCTGCAGCAAATACCAGCAACTCTGTTGTTATTTACTATGACCAGTAACCCTGTTAGTAACATATACAGTAGGTCTTCCCTCAAAATGCCATATTTCTTCAGTCTTCTCTTTCATATTCAAATTCAATTTCAGCACAAAACCAAACACTGCTTTGAGCTACAGGGTGATTGTGAGTTCTAGAAAAGGTCTGATATTTCTAACATTTATAGAGCATTGTGAAATACAATAGAAAATATACGTCCCACTATAGGATTACAGAACAGAAGTGTTTGTTTGTGTACTAAAACAAGCCCATACATGTGATTAAAAATGAGGAATTTTATGTGTATTGTGATTTCGGTATCACTTTAGATTAGGGAACCCGATTCACTCTTAACTAGTTTTTTATTAACCTAACTGGGGCCGGTTGCAGAAAAGGTTTAGACTAGTCTTAAAAAGTTAGCCATCTAATTTTGTTCTTTAAGACTGGTCAAAATTTGTAAAATTCGGTTACATAAAAACGTAGATTAGTCTAAGCTGAATCCAAAATATAAGACTGATTACCCCTAGGTTAACTGCTAGTTGGTCAAACTGGCTCTTAAGACACGGTCTTAACATAGAGGCTAAGTGTATGCAACTGGCCCCTGGTCTCATGGCATAAATGTACCTGGGGGCACTTTTTAGTGAGACGCGAAATACGTACCAATAAGTACATATCACTACAGTTTCCAAAAGAAATGAACACTAGAGGCAGTAAAACTCTGACACCTTTTATTCCTTTTCACACAAATTTACAGAGTTTTGATTAATAAAGAGCAATTTTCGCACAATTACTTGAAGAATAGCATGTAATGACTTCAAAACAATATTAATATGCTGTGAGATTTGAAAACTGATGCTTTTGAACGTTAGCACCGCACATATCCAGCTTTATATCTATGGGTTTTCATAGACGGTAGTGTGACGAGAGGGGCCTGGTCCTCTCTCCTCCAACACCGTCGTCACTCCTCCTTTTATCCTTCCGGAGCTCCTCCGTGGGACTCGAGACCGATGAGTGGCGCAGGTGTCGCTCATTATCAATTACTCCACCGGCCTCGCTCCGTTCCCATGGCTCTCGGCCCCGCCCCTCTCGTCACAGGTAGGTTTGTTTGGTAGCTCATGGAGTACGGAGACGTACTTGAGAGGCGAGGATCTCCGAATCCCGTGTAACTACGGTTCGACAAAACAGTTCAAATCTGCATATAAGAAAGTTCAAATGGCACGGTTGCATCAACAAATGCGTTTTTATATCAGTTTTGCTTTTGTTAACACTAGCGGGTAGGTTTAGGGTTGGGTTTGGTGTAGGGCATATTTCCTACACGATAGAGCAATAACTTTTAGTGACAGTACGCGGATATTTGAATTCGTAATGCCGCAATATGTACCAGAAGCAACATAATAAAAACATAGCAATACGTACCTATATCAACGTTATAAAAACGTACCAGGGTTCACGTATTGATCCCGTGTTTTAGCGCCACTCAGTGGACATTTCTCTTTGAAACTGCGGCGAAATGTGCGGTAAGGTACGTAAAAATGGTGTTGCACAAAATGTACACAGAGGTACATATTTTTATGACACCAGGTTGTTATTAACATGCATATTATTAGCATATCGCTTGTTTATTAGTACTTATAAAGCACATATTAATCTAGATCTCTTAACCCGACACCATATCTAAGCTTACTACTACAACAACTACCTTACAAAAAGCAGCAAATTAGGAGTTCATTGAGGCAAAACTCTGAGTTAATAGTATAGTGAAAATGTGTTTCCTAATCTAAAGTTACCGTGATTTCCATTTGAGTTTCAGCCAGATACATGTTTTCT
This sequence comes from Sinocyclocheilus grahami, assembly GCF_001515645.1. Taxonomy (NCBI): domain Eukaryota; kingdom Metazoa; phylum Chordata; class Actinopteri; order Cypriniformes; family Cyprinidae; genus Sinocyclocheilus; species Sinocyclocheilus grahami. The sequence continues at coordinate 492,646 of NW_015505862.1, read as the reverse complement.
CAGGTTATCTTTGAGCTCACCATTCCTCGAGTGATCTCCATCTTTAGAGACGATGTTCTCTGGGTCAGAGTAGTAAAGCAGGTCGTCCTCCACAGACCCGTCTTCTTCTTCTTTCAAGATCTCTTTCTTCTCTGTCTCCTCAGAGTCCGTCTCAAGCCCATTGTCAAACACCCCTGTCAAATAACAGAGAAACAAGTGCACAGCATTAGCACTTCAGAAGAAACGAAAGTGAATTCACCTTTGTCTTCATTCTTGTGAAAAAGAAGGACACTTTTAAAAAGAGTACTGTATGGAAATAATATACTTAAATGTATTGGTTTTGAACACTTCATTGCATAAAATGTACACTGTAAAAAAAAAAGTGACATTTACGGTAAAATACCGGCAGCTGTGGTTGCCAGAACTTGATATGGTAGCAACATTTTAGGTTTTACAGACTTAACTTAAATTCACAATAAAATACCGTATTTCATTAACTGATGTAATGTTAATAAACCAAAATATTGAAGTACTAATATCTGTTTTGAACCATTGTAATGCACTGATAACCACCAAAAACTGTGATGAGGAAGTTACATGATGAACCAAAGCTCATCACAAACAGCTTTTCTACGAGCTGAGGAGGGCAATACTAATATATAGAAGGTACACACAGTGTCATTCACACAAACATTAAACCCCATCATGGTGACACACACGATACTGAAATAATGCAATAAACATTCATTTAACAACATTAGATGTAAGATTAAACATCATTAAACATTAATGTACACAACTGATAAGAAAAAAACTAAGAAAAAACATGTTATTTCAACAACAAAAAACATGAAATATGAAGCGTCATGCAGGGAATTCTGGGAGTGTCAATTTACAGTTTGTCACTGTAAATTATACAATGACTTCTTTTTCACTTCCAAAAACCATATTTTTAACAGTATTTTACTGTAAAATTACATTAAATGTAATTACATTTATTTACCGAATATAGTATGGAAACTTACTGTTAACCAGTTAACAGGTTTTTACTGTAGCATTTTTACAGTCTTTTACTGTTAAAATCACAATCATCTTTTACAGTGTATGAATAGTTTAAATTTACATTAAATGCAAAACGTTGAGTGCTTTCTGACCCACTTAAGTAGGACATTTCATAATTACTTCTATTGTCTTTGAAATGTGGTTAAAGTTACTACTGAATGTACTGACAAGCATTTATGGTCAACTAAAATGTACTTTAATCTTATTTCTATTGAAACTTTTACGTCACGTATTTAAATATGTTTGTAATTACACATTTGCGCATTGCAATTTAGTACATTTAAAATATATTAACTTTAAGTGTAATAATGAATAACACATGCTACAGTTAAAAATATAATCAAGTACTTTACATGTGCTTTAGTATGCTAGTCAACACATCAAAATAAGTGTCCTTCATTAAAAACATAATGATTTAAAATGTACTTTAATAAAATAAAACGTTGATATTACTTTTTAAAGTGTGTTAAAATCATTTATGAAAGTGCACTTAAGTGGCTTTTTAATTCATTAATGTTATATTATCTGCAAGTAGAGTTTTTAAAAATAGGCATACAAGATTTGAAGTACACTACAAGTGCACATTCAATACAGTTAAGTGCGCACTTCTTTTTTACAAGAGCATTGATGATGAGGCAGATAATCGGGTAGCTATATACAATATTGTATAGATTTTTGAAAGATATAAATGTTAGAAAACGTGCAAGAGTGTGTCGGGTGGATGCTTACTGGCACAAATGAAAGTAAATCTGATGTTTAGAAAAGTAAAAGCACATCTCTCTTCAAAAAGCCATGTAGCATCTTGTCCATCAAACATATGCAGGATGTTGTAAAAGTCATATACCGCCATGCACCTCGCAAACTACGACAGTATATCTGTTTTGTAATGTTTCTGTACCTTCCATAACTATAAATGAACGCAACTGCAAAGTGTTCGAGCAAAGCCAACACAGGAACAGATCCAAAGCCTAAGGTTACGTCTGCTCCGAGATAACTTGTTCACGCAAGCAGCAACATTGAAGGTAGACATAGCACACTTTCTTATTAATTTGCCTTATCAGTGGGTACAATGTTGATTTTTCATTTGCTTGCCATGCCTTTGGGTGGTACACCCGTGCAATCACAAAGTTCATTTTTCTCTATTTGATTAATTTCTTTCCTCTGTCAAAAAAAAAAGACATTGGCTACATTCTATCAAGAGAGTCCTTTTCCCTTCCAGCTGTACATGTACTTTGATATTTGCATATTAATGTTTTTTCTTCAATCAGGGGGCATGGAGGAATAGCACCCACCTGAACGAAATTAAACAGATGTGTTTCACCTTTGATATTAAAAATATTCTAGCTTCCACTTTTTATGTTTACAGGGCTGAAAACTGTAAGGATGGCTGTACATTCGGTGAGAGTCTATATGTGCAGAACCTAAAGTCTCCAAAAGTGAACCAAATCTGACAAAACCTCTCTATGGAGATGTTCTCAGGCAGAAAATCAATTATTGAATAAAATATGTGTTGTTTTTATGCTAAGTGTGTGTGTGTGTGTGTGTGTGTGTGCGCGCGCGCGTTTTTGTGACAAATGAGGACATACGTTTGTATAATGACAAGGGTATGACATAGTATTACAAGGAGAAAGTGACTTTTCAGGACATTACCCCATGTCCCCACTTTTCAAAACGCTTATAAATCACACAGAATGGAGTGTATTGAAAATCTGAAATAGCAGAAAGTCTCCTGTAAAGAGTAGGTTTAGGGGTAGGGTTGGTGTAGGCCAATAGAATATACGGTCTGTACAGTACAAAAAGCATTACGCCTATGGGATGCCCCCACTTTTCACAAAAACAAACCTGTGTGTGTGTGTGTGTGTGTGTGTGTGTGTGTGTGTGTGTTAGTGCCGTGATGGTGTGATCTGGGTGAGTAAACTCTTTCTTTTCATTAGCTTTATGAATGGCCCCTTTGTAGGAGGGCAGCAGTGACTGTGTGCATGAAAGCAATGGAGACACAGACGCATTGAGAGGAGATGTGCTGAACAAGGTCAGAGTTTTACCACATTTTGATCTTGTAGCAAAAACAAAAATGTCCAGACTACAGCAGATGACAATGTTACTCCTCCACGGCTCAGCAGACTTGATGGAGCTCTCGCTTGAGTATAAATTTAGGTATAAACACATTTCATTCCTAGCACAAATGATTGTAGATGGCAGCTCAGATTATTTAATCTTGGAACAACTTCAGATAAATGAAATGTTTGAGTTCATATGGAAATCTTTTGATTGCTGACTTTAGTATCTCGGCAAATCTTTAGCAGAGCTCTAGGATAAACCAATAGAATATACGGTCTGTACAGTACAAAAAGCATTACGCCTATGGGATGCCCCCACTTTTCACAAAAACAAACCTGTGTGTGTGTGTGTGTGTGTGTGTGTGTGTGTGTGTGTGTTAGTGCCGTGATGGTGTGATCTGGGTGAGTAAACTCTTTCTTTTCATTAGCTTTATGAATGGCCCCTTTGTAGGAGGGCAGCAGTGACTGTGTGCATGAAAGCAATGGAGACACAGACGCATTGAGAGGAGATGTGCTGAACAAGGTCAGAGTTTTACCACATTTTGATCTTGTAGCAAAAACAAAAATGTCCAGACTACAGCAGATGACAATGTTACTCCTCCACGGCTCAGCAGACTTGATGGAGCTCTCGCTTGAGTATAAATTTAGGTATAAACACATTTCATTCCTAGCACAAATGATTGTAGATGGCAGCTCAGATTATTTAATCTTGGAACAACTTCAGATAAATGAAATGTTTGAGTTCATATGGAAATCTTTTGATTGCTGACTTTAGTATCTCGGCAAATCTTTAGCAGAGCTCTAGGATAAACGCTAGATACTGCACTGTTAACCCTTACTGAACTGTAAAATCACCAGTAACTTAACTGTAATATGCATTGCATCATGGGTAGTTTCAGTGACCTTGCTTATAAATTACAGTAACTTTTCATGAATTGAAACAAATTATCAAAGAGTTTTACAAGACAATCTCAGTTTTTCTACTTCAGAATGTCTTGTTTAATTCAATGTGTTACTTGCTTTTTCTTTATCATTGTGATATGTACTAGTAATTTCTGTGTGAAAATTGTTTCTACACTTTTCTTTTTCAATGTATACAGATTTATAGATAATAACAGAAACTAAAGATATTATGACATGATTTTTTTTCCTCCTATGGGTAATTATAAAATGTTTCAAATCTTCATCTTCCACACTCTCATGATTTGATTTTTATCAAATCAGTGACAATCTATTTCTAAATTGAGAGATTGTGTTTGCTAATTAATTTTATCTGGCAATGATTCAAACAGGATAGTCAACAAATAATCATGTTGAGCAGGACTTTTTTAATTTCCTCCTTTAAGAATGAATTGGATGGTCAAAATAGGCTTCAAAAAGAGGAGCTGAAAAAAGAGGGCTTGATGACATCAGCGAAAAAGGTGGGCAGTCTGGAGGAAAATTAAGTTATTACATTTGATTAAAGTTTAAAAGGAGATTTTTTAAATAACATGCACTGATAAATTGTACAAAAAATGTGACTGTGAAGAAAAATGAAGACAGTAAATAAGGTCCATTTTCATGTTGACTTGACTTTCCATGTTGACAAAAAGGTCACTAAGTAAGCACAGATGTCGTTTGCAAACAGTGTCTAACCTCCTTCCAGCAGAACACACTGCACTTCAACTCCAGCTAGCCGCTCAAACCCTCAACACACACAAAGCAGAAAACACACGAAGTGAAATATGCAAGTATGCGGGCATGATCTGAGTGACTGCTAATTTCATGCTTGGATTTGCCGCTCGCCTGCGATGTTGGAGGCGTGTGTTTGCATGGTGATAGCGGCCCGGCTTGGTATCAGCTGGCTTCAGTGTAGAGCCATGCTGCCCCGTCGCACACCGCAGCCAAAGCAGGATGCTCTCCAGCACTCTAATTACACCTGAGCTAATTCAATCTGACAGCACCGAGACGCATGGAAATCAGCCTTCTTTCCCCCACCATTCCAGCCTGTTCCTTCTATTCTGCTATTTTACAGTAGAGTTTTTACATCTGACCAAAGACTGATGAGCAGGAAGGGCATCCTACCAATTATTTTTGAAAGAAATAGTTTGCAGAATGCATGCAGTGCACAAGATGCACATTTTCTTTGCACAGAGAATATGACTGAATTCATTTGACAAAATATGCAGTAGTATACAGAATATGGCAGAGAATATTATATCCCACAATGCAATGCGATCAACTTGACCTTCCATTTCCAGTTTGATGAATAATGAAATAAAAATAATATCAATTTTTGTAAATTTGAACACTTTTTTGATTACTTGATTGGATTGCCAAAAGTAAAACAGATCTACAAACAAAATAGAATAATAAATTGGAGTTAGAATGACCCCAAAATTCAATAGATGGAACAAATATGCCCCAATATGCCTGTGTTTGTCTTATATTTCTACACAAGCAAGCGTGCTGTTTACCCAAATATCAGGATGACTGCAGATATGACACTGATTTTATACAACAGTTCAATTAACAAGTTAATTTTGCGAGTTACATTTTAGATGCCATATTGTCCGAATTGTCTGATTTTGCTCTTTGAAATATTTTTTTAACAAATAATTCATAAAGAAAGTCACTTGCTTTGTTCCTGAATGAATCTGCACTTTTGAGTGAATCAATGATTCAATGATCCATTCAAAGACAGTCACTTGCTTTGTTCTTGAATTAATCTGTGTTTTTGAACAAATCAATGATTCTAAAATCTATTCATAAAGACAGTCACTTGCATCACTCCTGAATGAATCTGTGTTTTTGAACGAATCAATGATTCAATGATCCGTTCATAAAAACAGTCACTTGCTTCATTCCTGAATGAATCTGTGTTTTTGAATGAATCAATGGTTCAATGATCTATTCATAAAGACAGTCACTTGCTTTGTTCCTGAATAAATCTGCTTTTTTGAGTGAATCAATGATTCGATGATCTATTCACAGACAGTTACTTGCCTCGTTCCCAAATGAATCTGTGTTTTTGAATGAATCAATGATTCAATGATCCGTTCATAAAAACAGTCACTTGCTTCATTCCTAAATGAATCTGTGTTTTTGAATGAATCAATGGTTCAATGATCTATTCATAAAGACAGTCACTTGCTTTGTTCCTGAATAAATCTGTGTTTTTTAATGAATCAATGATTCAATGATCCATTCATAAAAACAGTAACTTGCTTCATTCCTAAATAAATCTGTGTTTTTGAATGAATCAATGGTTCAATGATCTATTCATAAAGACAGTCACTTGCTTTGTTCCTGAATAAATCTGCTTTTTTTTAGTGAATCAATGATTCAATGATCTATTCATAGACAGTCACTTGCCTCATTCCCAAATGAATCTGTGTTTTTGAATGAATCAATGATTCAATGATCCGTTCATAAAAACAGTCACTTGCTTCATTTCTGAATTAATCTGTGTTTTTGAAGGAATCAATGGTTCAATGATCCATTCATAAATAAAGACTTGCCACACCTACTGGTGGTTTTAGTTTCAAATGTAAAAGCTTAATTTCATTTCAAAAAATAATTTGATATCTTATTATTCAAAATATTTTTAAAACATTAATATCATAGAATCAGGTATGCAATCATAAGTGCAGTGTAAATAAATTCTGGCATCTTTGTCAATATTACACATCCATTGTATGCATATTGCAAATACCGTGTATCGCAAACATGTGCATAACATTCAGAAACTACCCTTCTACACTGACCTGCCTAATTTCATTTTGCAGTTTTTAAAAACAATTTGCTTTACTAAGGACAACACAACACAAAAACTAAGATGCATCATATAGAGTAAGCATGCTTGATTACATTCCTAAACAGAATAATTTTTCCTCCTGTTTCTCTGTGTAAATGTCAGATTTGGATTCCTCCTTCTAAACCTCGGCACAACATCAAACAAACAGCTGTGGCAGCCTGGCACCGTATCACATGCCCGATCACCTCAGTGGCATAACATCTCAGTCGTAGATGGGCCAGACAGATCGGAGAGAACAGGAGAAAGGGACAAAGAAAGAGAGGGTTCAGGAAAGGTGTGGGCCAAGAATGTCTTTTAAAGTGTCTCAGGGCCTGTATGAGAATATCTACTGCACCTCCAGGCCATGTTTAATTTGACATGAATAATTAACATTAGGTACAAAAGCAGTCAGTCAAGCAGTATCTTTTCAAATGGTACAACTTTGTACCAAAAGGGTCCATATTGGTATCTTAAAGTTCAATAAAAGTACTTGAAAGTGTATGTATTGGTACCTATGTAATGTACACAAGTGTACCTTTTGAAAAGATACCGCCCAAGTGACAGCGTGCGTACCTTTTTCCTGGGAGTGTACTGTTGCATACAATACATAGTACAAAAAGAAGTGTGTAACAAATGTTACAATAAATGTAGCGTATTTCAAGTGCTAAAAGTATCCTTTTAGAAAATGTACTTGCAAGTAATATAATATTAATCAAATAAAAGACCATTTACAGAGTTCACTTTCATGATGACGTTTCTTAACACACTTTTAAAAAGTGCACTTTTATATTAATGTCAAATTAAACGTTTTACTTTAAAGTACATTTTAAATCATTATGTTTTAATAATGTTTTGTTGTGCTTTAAAAAAGTACACTTATTTTGATGTGCTGACTAACATACTAAAGCACATGTAAAGCACTTGATTATCATTTAAACTAGTGTTTTTGATGTTTCATTTAAAGTTAATATATATTCTAAATGTGCTAAACTGCAACTTCATTAGAAAGGTGCAATTACAAATATAATTAGTTGTAAATAACATGCAATTAAGTGTATATTTTTACAAATATACCAAAGTTTACATATTAAAGGGATAGTTCACCCAAAAATGAAAATTCTGTCATTAATTACTCACCCTCGTGTCGTTCCAAACCCGTCAGACCTTCGTTCATCTTCAGAACACAAATTAAGATATTTTTGATAATATCTGAGAGCTCTCTGACCCTCCCATAGACAGCAATGCAACTGCAATGTTCCCAGGTCCAGAAATGTAGTAAGGACATCGGTAAAATGCGTGTGACATCAGCATTGTATACGTTTAGTAGACAGCGCACACTGTTATGTATCCGGTCCATGAACTTCCGTCTGCTAGCCATCAGAGGTCCACTTCATTGACTCTCGCACTACACTGTTGCATATCACCCCGGACTACATATCCCATCATTCATTACACTGACTGCATATAGCACTGATGACCCATACTTGGAATTAGTGCTCTGCATTTAACCCATCCAAAGTGCACACACACAGCAGTGAACACACACACACCGTGAACACACACCCGGAGCAGTGGGCAGCCATATATACTGCAGCACCCGGGGAGCAGTTGGGGGTTCGGGTGCCTTGCTCGGGGGCACCTCAGTCCTGGTATTGAAGGAGAGAGCACTGCACATTCACTCCCCCCACCTACAACCTCTGCCAGTACGAGACTCGAACCCGCAACCTTTGGGTTACGAGTACGACTCTCTAACCATTAGGCCACGACTTCCTAGTCAGTGATAGCTACGTTACGGAGCCATTTCGTTAGCCATTGTTTATTTCCAAGTCCTAGTCTTAGTCTAGTTTTGCCTTGCCTGTTTTCCGGTCCTTTGACTATTGCTCGTGTTTACAGATTTCCCCTTTTGTCAAGCCCTCTGGATTACATTCGCCGATCGATGACCCACGCCTGCCCTAGGAATACTCTTTGTCTTGCCTCATTCATGTCTGTTTACTGTTTATTGACCCATGCCTGTTTGTGACCACGCCTGTGAATAAAGCTCTGCACATGGATCCACACGCTTCCTCTGTTCTCTCCATAACAGAATACTCGGCCCCACAAGGATCCAGCGGCTTCTCGGATGGACATTGGCCAGGTATGGATACAGCAAGAATATTGTTAGCCCTTAGACAGGGCACACGATTGCTGAAGGGCTATATTCAAGAGAATTTAGCCATTGCTCATTATTCAGATCTGTCGGACTGTGTTTTGATAGACTTTTTCTGTGAGGGCATTAATCAACCGCTAAAGTCTAAACTCATTCATGAGGGTCCGCGTTCATCTTTAAGTCAGTTTATGGATTATGCTTTGACTGTTGGTTTATCATTCACTGTGGGTGTCGCGGAGAAACGCGACACCACATCCGATCGCAAAATGGCAGGCACAACAGCGCCCCGTTATGTCACAGCTGCCAATCCTGAATCAAGTCAAGTCACAGCTGATCTTCCTGAGTCAAGTCAA
>NW_015505862.1:481208-482014 GCF_001515645.1 Sinocyclocheilus grahami | reverse complement strand
CTCAGCTGAACTTCCAGAGTCTCGTCACGTCTCAGCTGATCTTCCAGAGTCACGTCACATCACAGCTGATCAGCCATCTGTGAACTCTCTGCCAGTCCTGTAACGGCCATGGAGGCCGTCTGTGAATTATCTGCCTGTCCTGTAACGGCTATGGAGGCCGTCAGTAAACTCTCTGCCTGTTCTGTTCCAGCCAAGGAGGTCGTCAGGGAACTTGTTGTCTGTCCTGTCACGGCTATAAAGGCCGTTTGCGAACTCCCTGCTCATACTGTCACAGCTATAGAGGCCATTTGCGAACTCCCTGCTCATCCTGTCACAGCTATAGAGGCCGTTTGCAAACTCCCTGCTCGTCCTGTCACGGCTATGGAGGCCGTTTGTGAATTCTTTGCTTGCTTTGTTCCGGCCAAGGAGGTCGTTTGCGAACTTTGGTCCTGTCCCGACCCAGCCAAGGAGGCTGCCTCCGAACACTCAGCCTTGTCTATCAACCCCAATGTTTTGTCTGTGTTGTCTGTCTCTGCTCTCTTGTTGTTACAGTCTCCGCCATGGTCTCCTGATCGTTGTGGTTCACCGTGGGGGTCTCCTGTTCCTTCTGCTCCACCGTGGTGGTCTGTCTGGCTCTGGTGGTCCTCTGCGCCGCCGTGGTGGTCCTCTGCTCCGCCGTGGTGGCCTTCTGCTCTGCCGTGGTGGTTTTCTGCCCCGCCGTGGTGGTCTGCTGTCTGGCTCTGGTGGTTCTACACTCCACCTGTACTGCCAGCTCCGCCCTGGCTCTCTGCTCCGCTGGTTCTGCCTCAGTTCCCGGTCTCTCCACT
>NW_015505862.1:471526-478409 GCF_001515645.1 Sinocyclocheilus grahami | reverse complement strand
GCTCATCCTGTCACAGCTATAGAGGCCGTTTGCAAACTCCCTGCTCGTCCTGTCACGGCTATGGAGGCCGTTTGTGAATTCTTTGCTTGCTTTGTTCCGGCCAAGGAGGTCGTTTGCGAACTTTGGTCCTGTCCCGACCCAGCCAAGGAGGCTGCCTCCGAACACTCAGCCTTGTCTATCAACGCCAATGTTTTGTCTGTGTTGTCTGTCTCTGCTCTCTTGTTGTTACAGTCCCGCCGTGGGGGTCTTCGGTCCCTTCTGCTCCGCCGTGGTGGTCCTCTGCTCTGCCGTGGTGGTTTTCTGCCCCGCCGTGGTGGTCTGCTGTCTGGCTCTGGTGGTTCTACACTCCACCTGTACTGCCAGCTCCGCCCTGGCTCTCTGCTCCGCTGGTTCTGCCTCAGTTCCCGGTCTCTCCACTAGTTTAAATGATAATCCATGTGGACCTGGACCTGAACTTCTGTCTGCTAGCCATCAGAGGTCACCCTTTCCACTTCATTGACTACACTGTTGCATATCACCCCGGACTACATATCCCATCATTCATTACACTGATTGCACACAGCTGTATCATATCACTCACTCACTATTTAATACTCTATCTCAACTGCCGAGTATTGTATGCGCATATCGCTAGTCAGTGACAGCTACGTTACGGAGCCATTTCGTTAGCCATTGTTTATTTCCAAGTCCTAGTCTTAGTCTAGTTTTGCCTTGCCTGTTTTCCGGTCCTTTGATTATTGCTCGTGTTTACAGATTTCCCCTTTTGTCAAGCACTCTGGATTACGTTCGCCGATCGATGACCCACGCCTGCCCTAGGAATACTCTTTGTCTTGCCTCATTCATGTCTGTTTGCTGTTTATTGACCCATGCCTGTTTGTGACCACGCCTGTCAATAAAGCTCTGCACATGGATCCGCACGCTTCCTCTGTTCTTTGCGAACTCCCTGCTCATCCTGTCACAGCTATAGAGGCCGTTTGCAAACTCCCTGCTCGTCCTGTCACGGCTATGGAGGCCGTTTGTGAATTCTTTGCTTGCTTTGTTCCGGCCAAGGAGGTCGTTTGCGAACTTTGGTCCTGTCCCGACCCAGCCAAGGAGGCTGCCTCCGAACACTCAGCCTTGTCTATCAACCCCAATGTTTTGTCTGTGTTGTCTGTCTCTGCTCTCTTGTTGTTACAGTCTCCGCCATGGTCTCCTGATCGTTGTGGTTCACCGTGGGGGTCTCCTGTTCCTTCTGCTCCACCGTGGTGGTCTGTCTGGCTCTGGTGGTCCTCTGCGCCGCCGTGGTGGTCCTCTGCTCCGCCGTGGTGGCCTTCTGCTCTGCCGTGGTGGTTTTCTGCCCCGCCGTGGTGGTCTGCTGTCTGGCTCTGGTGGTTCTACACTCCACCTGTACTGCCAGCTCCGCCCTGGCTCTCTGCTCCGCTGGTTCTGCCTCAGTTCCCGGTCTCTCCACTAGTTTAAATGATAATCCATGTGGACCTGGACCTGAACTTCTGTCTGCTAGCCATCAGAGGTCACCCTTTCCACTTCATTGACTACACTGTTGCATATCACCCCGGACTACATATCCCATCATTCATTACACTGATTGCACACAGCTGTATCATATCACTCACTCACTATTTAATACTCTATCTCAACTGCCGAGTATTGTATGCGCATATCGCTAGTCAGTGACAGCTACGTTACGGAGCCATTTCGTTAGCCATTGTTTATTTCCAAGTCCTAGTCTTAGTCTAGTTTTGCCTTGCCTGTTTTCCGGTCCTTTGATTATTGCTCGTGTTTACAGATTTCCCCTTTTGTCAAGCACTCTGGATTACGTTCGCCGATCGATGACCCACGCCTGCCCTAGGAATACTCTTTGTCTTGCCTCATTCATGTCTGTTTGCTGTTTATTGACCCATGCCTTTTTGTGACCACGCCTGTCAATAAAGCTCTGCACATGGATCCGCACGCTTCCTCTGTTCTCTCCGTAACACACGCATGCTGAACGTAAACAATGCTGATTACGTTAAGTGCGTTCTGGGGTACTCTCTAAAATGGCGGAAGACGGTAACTCGGGGAGAGGAATTGCTGAATAAATTATGTTATTATTGTATTCTTTGTGCACAAAAAGTATTTTCGTAGCTTCGTAAAATTACGGCTGAACCCCTGATGTCACATGGTCTATTTTACCAATGTCCTTGCTACGTTTCTGTGTGTTGATCGTGGTAATATCCTTACTGTCTATGGAGGGTCAGAGAGCTTTCAGATTTCATCAAAAATATCTTAATTTGTGTTCTGAAGATGAATGAAGGTCTTACAGGTTTGGAACGACACGAGGATGAGTAATTAATGACAGAATTTTCATTTTTGGGTGAACTAACCATTCAACGTACGTACGTTTTACCTAGGGTAGTGTTGGTGTAATTCCTGTGTTTCCACTTTTTAACACCTGAAGCTAAGTATATAATATTCTCTATACAGCTCTCAAAGCATCAGTGATACATCTTTGTTTGCTCTGTGATGTTTTGGGAGAATGAAAAACCATGCATGACTAATCTGAGATACAATAGGAACCTTTTCGTTTAGCATACAGAAGCCCATCAGCGATCACCATGTTCCCATGATCCTCACACACACACACACACATGCTCAGTGTTTCCCACGAACAGCCTTTGTGCTGCTGCTGTATCTTTAAATGAGATTAGATGAATGATTACACAGCAAGGAAATATGAATAACGTTCAGACCTCATCCTACAATACACTCTGTTATCCCAGAACTAGTATTTGTAGGAACAACGCCTTGTATGAGTGCTGACATCTGGACGGAGAAACTGTGACTGAAGAGGGAACACAATGACCTACAACATCCTTGTCTGAAAAAAAAAACGATTTCCTAAATTTAAAGATCTGAATTATCTACTGAAACCCAACAAGAAATCAGTCCACCATATAATAATAAATTACATTCATCAGACCAAAGTCTCCATTATCCAGACATTTACTCTACTGAATTGTAGCCTCTTTACATTACAAAGCATTTATACAACAGAAGTACAAAGTGCAGTTGCAAAATCTCTGAAATCATAAATGAAGCATAACTGATGACCATCCGAAAATTGTTCAGAAGTAATAAAAATTCACAAATAAGTAAGAGTATGGCGCTGTAAAATGAATGTAGATCAGCAACTGAAATATCACAATGAGACTATTGACTGCAAACTTTACAAATCTGAGCAGAAATCTCCATTGATCATTGAGGTTGTTTTCTCAGGAGAAAATCTGAGAAGCAGCAGATTTAAACAGAAGTCTCTGTTAGTTCATTTAATCTCATTACTGTCTGTGAGAATCAACTGAGATATTAAAGAGATCTCCTGTTTTAATTTCCTGGTCTGTGATCCTCATATTCTTGGCAAAGAAAGCCTTTCCAAGCAAGCAACACGCTGTATCGTTTTCTGACAAATCCCTGATATAAACAGAAAGCACAACTAATAAGTATGCTTTACAGTATTCCAGTATCCTGGGAGCGCGATCACTATGGTAATTAAAGAATTTATAGGCTGTCATTTGATATCAACAGCTTTGCAGACTCAACCCCAAAAGCACTTTGAATTATGAACTTTTAAGCGCAGTTCGCAAAAGATGCTCACACAAACTTCAGCTATCACCTATTAGTGCCCCGGATTTGTGCCATTAGCAATTTTCCACTCCGCATTTAAAAGCGTGCCATCACATTTGCTGTGGAGGTGCTGAAGTTAAAATTAGACCGCCGAGCTCTCTAATCCCAACAACCACCGTTAACTGTGGCACCAGCAGCCACTGTACAAGCAAACATATCTGGCTTTTCAAATAACTCATTTATTAAGCATTTTATAAGACGTCTCATGTTTAGCGTCTTTGTTTAGACACTGATTAAAAAACTGCATCCAACAAGCAAACGGTTCTGAGCTCCTCTGCACTTCTGTTTGTATATTTCTGTCTCTTTAACTTAGTAAGTGAAATTTCAGCCACATGACATGATCTTCCTGTTTGGAACGACTCCACAAACGTCCAGACCAAGAAATATATGAACTCTTAACAGTCACTGAGGGAAGATATTCTTCATTTCCACAACTAGCTAAAAGAGAATGTGCTTTGAGGCACTTATCAATCTGCAAAAGAAAGTCAAATCCTGAAACCAAAAATACTTTACAGTACTACTGCTATGTTTCTCTCCTCCGCCATGTTTAAAGTTTATGGCCCGCCCAACTTGGAAACTCGTTTATTAAAATGATTTCAGAGTTGTCCAGTTGTAAATACAAGTTAAGAGGCCGTATATGTCCAATTTTTGATTTGAAAACTCATATTTATGATAATTCTGATGAACAGGAGCTCTATGCGCTCAGGTGCTGGTGTTATCAGTGATGTCAAAATAAAAGTCCACTTCCAACACATTGGCTAAACTGATTTTATTTTTTTCCCGATGTCAATATTACAAATATATATATCAGCAGATATATACGGCCCAGGAGATCAGTCTCATTGATGTGAAAATAAAAGTCACATGCGCTGTCAAAATAAAAATCCGCTTCCAACACATCGTCCAAACTTTTTTTTTTTTTTTTTTGCCTAAGTCAATAATTTTAAAAAATCCCAAATATCAGCAGATTTATCACCTCGGGAGATCTCGGTAATGTCAAAATAAAAATCCTGTACACTGTCAAAATAAAAGTCCGCTTCCAACACATTGGCGAAACACTTTTTTGCTGATGCCGATCATTTAAAAATCTCAAATATCAGCCAATATATTTGCCCGGGAGATCAGTCGACCACTACTTTTACGACAATGAATTAGAGTGTAGCAACACTTTATGCAGAAACAGAAGTATTACAAAGCTAAATAAGCTAAAGAAATGAAATCGTTGTTTTAATGTTTTATTTACTATATTATACCCTTGTTGTCTGATTCCATTGCCGATTTGACATTGTTCAAATGTAATCTTGATCTACAGTTTGGACTACTTCTGTCTTTTTCCATTGAAGTGCCTATCAACGACATAGAAAACAGACACCCAAGGGCGCTACCAAGATGGCCGCCAAGTGCAATGGCATGCCTTCTAACTGGAAGGACAAGCTCTTTAACAAATCTTCAGAACAAACTCTCTAATTGAGCCGTCTTTTTGTTCCCATTGAAAACCAAGCACTGGTTTGTGCATCTGACAACAGTTATTGATTTAACATCATTGAACTCTAAAGGCTCAATGAAGGTGAGGAGAATAAAAGTGGTGTGTTCCCCTAGAGCCGCTGGACCTCACTGATAGGACATCTAGCACAGCAGGGGCATCAATGATTAAGGCTCGTCAAATAAACATCTCGCTTATCTTGTTTTTGCCATTGATTCTGTCGGCCTCTTCTGTCGACCAGAGCTACTGGTCCCAAAGGCAGCCTACAGACATTTGTGTGTGCTTGTGTACCTTTCAAATTACAAATTGTCATCCACTAGGTTTCCATAAGCTTTTTTAATATTATTTTATGTATGGTTTTAGTAAATGTATCTATTTATTGATAATTTATTGGTTTTATCATACTGCATTTGCACCATTTTTTACAGCGATAAACCAGTCAAGACAATAATTTTACCACAGTTACCTCTTACCTTTACTGCGATGCACAGCTTCTCGTGGCTTGCTGCTTTAAACTAGAATACAGGCATTATAATGACCGAGTTGTGGAACTGTTGTGTGTAACAAACAGTAGCTGCATTCCTAAACAGTCGGGATGTCTCCCAGCGTTCCTGGAGAAGGGTGAGACAGGCGCGTGGCGTTCCCCTCCTCCTCCTGCAGCCTAGTGAGCCACAGCACTTCATAGCTCATTAGTGCTGAACAGATGCTGGGGAGAAAGTTGGCACGCAATCAGCCCTTTCTTCATATTGCACTGATCTGTGAGAGATAGCTCGCGACTGAGGAATGCCTCACGCTGACAGTTGGCAGATGAAGTTAATCAAAATGGATTAAAAAAAGAATAAAGGAGCGGCAACAAATCTGACATCCTTGATAGGGTATAATAATGAAATAAATTATCATATTCTGACAGCACAATGTTAGCGCCGACAACCACGAATAACAGCCTCCAAATAAATAATTGAAGTATTATGAACAATGAGTGCAAGAGAAATACTTTGACAGTTCACTGCTGCAAGAGCTGAGACTAGCAACAAAACTTAATTAGCAGTTACACCATATTGAAACAGAAACATAACATGTAGAAGCATATACAGTGGTCATAAACAGATTTGAACACTTAAGCTGCACTAAAAACATGCCAATATCATTGAAATGGATATCAAATTATCAATGTCTGCACACAAATGATGCTAGAGTGAACTAAATTCAATCTTCTTCATTTTTGCAGTGACTTATTTATAGTGGGTTATAGTGATTTATAGTGGATGTATGAAGTCAGTTCTCCTCTAGTTCACAGAAGAACCACAGGTGTGTGTGTGTGTGAAATAAACTTAAAAACATGCTCAAAAACAAATTTAAAAAGCTTCTTCTTTTTTTTACAATACAATAATATTTTAAAAGTTTTTATAGGGCTTTATTGTGCAATGATGATTGCCAGACTGTATATTATATATATTTAATATGATATATATATATATATATATATATATATATGTGCTGTCAAACAATTAATCACGATTAATTGCATCCAAAATAAAAGTTTTGTTTACATAACATATGAGTACTGTGTATATTTATTATGTATATATAAATACACACACAGAGTATATATTTTTAAAAATATTTACATGTATATACATTATTATATTTTTATTCTTATATTTTATATTATACAAATATATTTAATATATAAACAACATTTTTCTTAAATATATACATGCATGTGTTTGTATTTATATA
>NW_015505862.1:457287-469799 GCF_001515645.1 Sinocyclocheilus grahami | reverse complement strand
AAAAAAAAGCCCCTTCAAACCCATCGGCCAATATTTTTTTTTTTTTTTTTTTTGCCTAAGTCAATAATTTTAAAAAATCCCAAATATCAGCAGATTTATCACCTCGGGAGATCTCGGTAATGTCAAAATAAAAATCCTGTACACTGTCAAAATAAAAGTCCGCTTCCAACACATTGGCGAAACACTTTTTTGCTGATGCCGATCATTTAAAAATCTCAAATATCAGCCAATATATTTGCCCGGGAGATCAGTCGACCACTACTTTTACGACAATGAATTAGAGTGTAGCAACACTTTATGCAGAAACAGAAGTATTACAAAGCTAAATAAGCTAAAGAAATGAAATCGTTGTTTTAATGTTTTATTTACTATATTATACCCTTGTTGTCTGATTCCATTGCCGATTTGACATTGTTCAAATGTAATCTTGATCTACAGTTTGGACTACTTCTGTCTTTTTCCATTGAAGTGCCTATCAACGACATAGAAAACAGACACCCAAGGGCGCTACCAAGATGGCCGCCAAGTGCAATGGCATGCCTTCTAACTGGAAGGACAAGCTCTTTAACAAATCTTCAGAACAAACTCTCTAATTGAGCCGTCTTTTTGTTCCCATTGAAAACCAAGCACTGGTTTGTGCATCTGACAACAGTTATTGATTTAACATCATTGAACTCTAAAGGCTCAATGAAGGTGAGGAGAATAAAAGTGGTGTGTTCCCCTAGAGCCGCTGGACCTCACTGATAGGACATCTAGCACAGCAGGGGCATCAATGATTAAGGCTCGTCAAATAAACATCTCGCTTATCTTGTTTTTGCCATTGATTCTGTCGGCCTCTTCTGTCGACCAGAGCTACTGGTCCCAAAGGCAGCCTACAGACATTTGTGTGTGCTTGTGTACCTTTCAAATTACAAATTGTCATCCACTAGGTTTCCATAAGCTTTTTTAATATTATTTTATGTATGGTTTTAGTAAATGTATCTATTTATTGATAATTTATTGGTTTTATCATACTGCATTTGCACCATTTTTTACAGCGATAAACCAGTCAAGACAATAATTTTACCACAGTTACCTCTTACCTTTACTGCGATGCACAGCTTCTCGTGGCTTGCTGCTTTAAACTAGAATACAGGCATTATAATGACCGAGTTGTGGAACTGTTGTGTGTAACAAACAGTAGCTGCATTCCTAAACAGTCGGGATGTCTCCCAGCGTTCCTGGAGAAGGGTGAGACAGGCGCGTGGCGTTCCCCTCCTCCTCCTGCAGCCTAGTGAGCCACAGCACTTCATAGCTCATTAGTGCTGAACAGATGCTGGGGAGAAAGTTGGCACGCAATCAGCCCTTTCTTCATATTGCACTGATCTGTGAGAGATAGCTCGCGACTGAGGAATGCCTCACGCTGACAGTTGGCAGATGAAGTTAATCAAAATGGATTAAAAAAAGAATAAAGGAGCGGCAACAAATCTGACATCCTTGATAGGGTATAATAATGAAATAAATTATCATATTCTGACAGCACAATGTTAGCGCCGACAACCACGAATAACAGCCTCCAAATAAATAATTGAAGTATTATGAACAATGAGTGCAAGAGAAATACTTTGACAGTTCACTGCTGCAAGAGCTGAGACTAGCAACAAAACTTAATTAGCAGTTACACCATATTGAAACAGAAACATAACATGTAGAAGCATATACAGTGGTCATAAACAGATTTGAACACTTAAGCTGCACTAAAAACATGCCAATATCATTGAAATGGATATCAAATTATCAATGTCTGCACACAAATGATGCTAGAGTGAACTAAATTCAATCTTCTTCATTTTTGCAGTGACTTATTTATAGTGGGTTATAGTGATTTATAGTGGATGTATGAAGTCAGTTCTCCTCTAGTTCACAGAAGAACCACAGGTGTGTGTGTGTGTGAAATAAACTTAAAAACATGCTCAAAAACAAATTTAAAAAGCTTCTTCTTTTTTTTACAATACAATAATATTTTAAAAGTTTTTATAGGGCTTTATTGTGCAATGATGATTGCCAGACTGTATATTATATATATTTAATATGATATATATATATATATATTACTTTTTTTTTTTTTTTGACAGATTTCAGAGACGCAGAGTGACACTAAAGACAAGACACTTTGTTAATTAAATCTAGAGCTTGGCAGTCATTAGACAAAGACATTCAAGCATAGAACGCAAAATCAAGTATTCGAGAGAGTTGTGTAATATATGCATATATTCTGGGTAACATTGTGTATGCATAAATTCACACACACCATAATTTCAAATTCTGTGAATAAGCCATTTGTTAAAAAAAAAAGTCCTCAGTACATCATCAGCCTCTTTTAGTACCTTTTTTCCTCAGAAGAAAAGTTACAAAAGCTGTCACCGGGGCAGTACCTTTTCAAAAGCTACACCTTTGCACCTTATTTATGTCTAAAGGCTGCAAATCAGTACTATAAATGTCCATATTAGTATCTAAAGTGTGCTTACGAGTACCTAAATGGTACATTCCTAAATGTACCTTTTGAAAGGTTACTGCCCCAGTGACAGCTTTTGTACCTTTTTTTCAACAGTGTGATGACCAACAGCAATTATTTGCTGTTTTAAAAATCCATAGACAGTAAACATGTCCTCAACATAACAATGAGTTACGTTTCAGTTTATGACAAAAACAGCTGGTAGACAACTATAGCAACTCGGACCATTCTTGCTGTCATTTACTGGGCAATCCCGCCTTGCACCGACCAACAATTTGGCCAAATTTACACGGCGATTGGTGATAAGAGGTTGAGATGAACAGCTGGTAGCAGCCTGTGCTGGAAATGCTGAGCTGATAGTACTGACAGCTACTCTCCCACCAAGACACCTTGGCCATCCAATCTCCCTTACTATCAAACTCTTATTACAATAAACCCCTAAACCCCGGCCGAGGGGGGAGGGACGCATGGGAAGGGAAAAAAAGATGACCCAAAATGCCCTTTTATCTCTCCATAAAGAGAGAGGCAGGTCCTTCAATGGGGCTAAAATAGTGGGAGAAGAGAAAATACATAATTTAACACCATATTATCGGAATATCCAGGCGAGCTAATAAAGAGAGTGCAGTCTGACTATTCCTTGTCTTATCATGCGAAGTGGAGGATGGGGGAGGGATTATCAGGCTGGAACAGACTGCCGGCCTGGAATTCTAATGGTAATAATGGGGTCTCTGATGGTATATCTTCCCCAGCTTATCAAGCCCATTATCTGCCCTTATCGCCACAGTCATCGGGGCAAATTAATGGAGCTCTTTCAGTGCTCTCGCTTTATCTGCCTCGCAGAGGGCACACCAGAGAATGGAATAGGCAAAATATGAAAATCCAGGGTGAATCGCCAGGGTTCAGATAACAGGGCAAACTCTGTTCAATTGGGAACAAAATGTAACCATAAAAAAACGAGAGAGGAGCATCTCTACCCACAACAACCTCTTTGTCCTTTGCTATGAAGCAGGTGGCTGGTAAAGCTGCGCTCTTTACAGGTGCTCTAGCCTACAGTCATTTCAAGAAGTCTCCGCTGTGTGCTAGTGTTTCAAATCACTCCAGAAATATGTGGGACATGTCTGCAGATTGAGATATCACTACAACTGCCTTCTGTATAATGCAGACCTTGAAAAGCAAAAAACAGACATGATGAGAGCTGATATGTCCGGACTGCTAAGCAAACCATTTCATCACTTGCAGAAACTCCAGCGCAATATGCCAAGACTGAAAATAAATAATAAGGTGTTTTGGAGAGCTGTCCTTGTGCTACATTTCAATAAAACTTGAAATTTAACACAGTGTGGACCAAAGCACTTCTCTGTAGTTGAGATGAGATGCATGAACAGATACTTGTTTGCATTATTCAAAAAAAAAAAAAAAAGTGTAGTAGCCTAGTTTTACTATTTTTACAGGTTAAATATCATTTTTATGTCATTAGACATTTTACATTTCTAGCATTAATTTGGACAGTTCTGGATTTTAAAAAAAGTAATTGTAGTTAATTAGTTCTTTAAAAAGTCTATGTTTCTTAGTTTATTCAAAGCACTGCATTAAAAAAACCATAATGCGCATGCTTCTACTTCACAAATTGCATGCAGCCATTCAAACAAATCAAGAGTTTCCAACTTTCCAAAGATCTCAATTCTGTCATTTCTATTTTATAAAAATAAAATAAAAATAACAATTAATCACAATTCTGATAAACGCATCAAACTATAAAAGATAAACGAGCCCTTTGAATTTTCTGATCCACAATCGATATAAAATCTTTAAATGAAACATCAGCTTCAGCTGAACCTTTAAAAACTATGAAACTAGAATAAAACAACCTGTCGTGTCGTCTGAAACAATGCATGAGTAAAATCCGCGTTGGCAAACTCACGTTTGAATTGCTTGGGGTTGCTCTGTTTCCTCCGGGACATTCCTGCTCCGCGCACTGGACTCGAGATTAAAAAACGATACCGCGATTCATCCAAACCCAGATAAACGCGCTGTCTGTAAGACTCGGGTGTGTTTGGGTGTCAGTCTGATTCCAGTCAGCGGTTGCTGGTCTGGTCGTGTAGAGGGTTAAGTTGTGCTGTGATCCGGGCGCACACTGACAGCGCAGATGAGCGCGTCTTGAGCTTTTGTTGCAGGAGGACTGAGCGCAGCGGTGCGCCGTAGAGCTGCAGCAGCGCTCACACACTCCACACTGTCCACACACATTCACTGCACTCTAGTATTCACTAGCTGTTTTCTCTGTCCCCTCGGGATGTCCAGCTACGGTGAAATATATGTAACTTTCCGGATTAGTAGGAGTTGGCTTGTGAACGAATGCAGTCTTGCCCTCTTAATTACAACCAGTGTTTATTGTTTTGTTTATCATAGTAGCTGGAAATATTAAATAGAGAACAACACAATGTAAAAGTTTCAATTAAACGGATTTAAGCTGTCTCAATACTGAGGCTGTGTGCAAAATTGCATACGTCCATACTATGCATACTTTTTTTTTTGCAGTGTATACAGCATTTGCATGGTGTGGTCCTCTGAGTCCACACTTGATTTACTGCCAAAGACTGCTGTCATAGACTCATCTGTGGGGTCCTGCAAAGCTTATTTGTTGCAGGACAGGAAAACTGGGATTTGTGCAACCCTATAACCTACTGTAAAAAATGACCGTGAGTTTAACGGTAAAAGACTGTAAAAATGCTACAGTAAAAACCTGTTGAATGGTTAACGGTAAATTCCTCCACTATATACGGTGAAAAACTCTATTGGACATTACATGTACTGGACATTAATTTTACGGTAGTATACCGTTTTTGGAAGTGAAAAATACCGTATAATTTACAGTGAATAACCGTAAATTGACATTCCCAGAATTCCCTGCGTTACATTTCAAATTTGATGATTTTTTTTGTTGAAATAACTATGTTTCTTCTTAGATTTTTCTTATCAGTTTTGTATATTAGGGTTGTGTGTTACACCTAATGTTGTTAAATGAATGTTTATTGCATTATTTCAGTTTCATGTGTGTCACCATGATGGTGTTTAGTGTTTGTGTGAATGACGCTCTGCACCTTCTATATATGTTATTATTTAAAAGCTGCTTGTGATTGGCTTTGGTTCATCACGTGACTTTCTCATCACCGCTTGCATTTGGTGGTTATCAGTGTAAAACAGTGCAAAACAGATTTCAGTACTTCAGTAGATTGGTATATTAACATTATATCAGTTAATGAAATTACGGTATTTAACTGTAAATTTAAGTTAAAACCATAAAAACCTAAAACGTTGCTGCCGTATTTTTTTACGGTAAAAGTCCGGCAACCACAGCTGCCGTTTTTTTACCGTAAATTTTAGGGAATTTTTTTTTCAGTGTGCAATCTACTCAATTTGACCTTTCTAGTGTGGGAATGAACAGCAACCATCACTTTTATCATGTCCTTGTTTATCAGATTACAAAGAAATACAACTATTTTACATCAAATATGAACATTTTTATTTCTGAGCTGATGGCTTGCTGAATTAAACATGCAATACTACTATATGAAATGTTGCACTTTGACCAAAATAGACTGTTTGCAGTGTTTACTGCACAGCATGCAATTAACAGTGTGCAAGTATTCCATTCTAAATGTATCACTAGTGAGCTGCCTCACTTGGACCTGATTTCGATGCATTCTGATTCAGAAAGGGTAAAAAAATTCAGCAATATCAATGAATGTGACTTCAGCTCGTATTAGCAGAGTAGCATTACTTTAAAGCATGTAACGTAGCAATTAGGCACATATTTTTTAAGAGCATCTTTGCCTTTTTACCAGGAAGGACAGTAAAGAACCGCAGGAAAAGGAAGAGAGGGAGAAAGGGGAATTGGAACAGGAACATGACAGAAGCCGGACTTAAACCTTTAAGCATGCCATAATCATGTGCCAACCACTGCGTCACTTCAATTGCAACATGCAACTTTGGCTTTAACCTTTGTATTCATTCAGATCCAAAACATGATGAGAACCCATGCTGCTGCTGCTCAGAAAATTATGTGCAATGACACTGAATTCATAATCATAAATGAAGAAACCTATTTCATTTGAATCTGTTTTGTTCACATGCTCATATGGTCTTATTTTTATATACATTTTTATATTTTTATATCAGTCTTTTTTTCACTATCCATAAATATCATGTGCCTTACACTCTCCAAAATCCTCCAATAGTGAGTTTTCACAGCAGTGCCATAGAATAACCATTTTTGGTTCCACAAAGAACCTTTCAGCCAACAGTTCTTAAAAGAATCTTCATTTATATATATATATATATATATATATATATTACGTGTCTTTAACTGCTACTTTCTCAGAAAAAAAAGGTACAAAATCTGTCACTTTGGTGGTACCTTTTTAAAAGGTACAAATAAGTACCATTAAGATACTTATACACTTTAGGTCAAATGTATACACTTAAGATACTTACATGCACCCTTTAGGGGTAAATGAGGTACAAATGTGTTTCTTTTGAAAGAGTACTATCCTAGTGACAGCTTTTGTACCTTTTTTTCTGAGAGTGGATGCACTTTTATATTCAAACACTTTTGCTGCTACTGAGGTGGGATGCGGTTAAGGTTAGGGACAGGTTTGGTGGTACGGTTAGGTTTAAGGGTGGGTTAAGGTGTAAGGGTAGAGACGACAGATGTAACTAACCACTATTATTACAATATCCGATGTAAAAACATTTATGTACAGTGCATTGTATCAAATTATTAATTCAAATGTAAGAACCGAGTTGATGACATTCAATAAAAAAATGGAACATTGTCCCACTATAAAAGAGCATTTTGTGTAATGGAAAGGTTCCATGGATGTTAAAAGTTCTTCATGGTACCATCAATGCCGATAAGGAACCCTTATTTTTAAGAGTGTATAGTGTTTTATATACACAGACACGCTGAATTCCTCCATAGCCAGAAGACACGTTTCTTAAAAACCAAATGGCAGAAAAGTGTGTCACCAAAACAGTCCCAGTCTTGTTTGTAATTGGATGCATTTTCAGGCTATAGATGCTGAGATTTAGCACGATGGGAATCATGTCTTCAATCTAAAGGATTTGCACCTCTCTTTTTGTGGGAGATATCAATAGAGAATTGAGTTCCATTGAGACGCGGGAGCGAGTGTGATAAAGGCGGGGGTGCGCCAGAGATGGATTAATTATGAGCGAGCATAGAAAGCAGGCTTATCATCACTTAGCACAGGAGACAGACTCACACGATCACAGAGCACGGATAAGACGGGAACAATGCGATGCTACCTTACAACCCATCGCCTTACTTTTTTATAATTAAAAACTAACATGCAATTATGTCGTATCTTGCTCAACCGAGAGGGCGATGTAAATAACTGTGCTGTAAAATTATGGCAGGGGAAAGACAGTCTATATAAAACACAGAGGACGGAATGACCTCTGTGAAACAGAAGATACAGAACGGGTGAAAGTGCATCACAGCCACTTAACTCCTAAATCTATAGCTTCTTCAATACGCTCCTGTCAGCAAGCATCAGTCACTCTATAGATTGTTTCTGAGTTGCTATATTGTTCTTTAGAGGGTAAAAATTCATTTTTGTTATATTCTTCAGATCAAACCATTTCTGGATTATTTAAAGCACAAACACAAGTGTTTTTAAAGAACTAGAAACGTGTTCTTTGTATAACTGAAAACTGTTCTCTTCTGGTATCGGGCTTTAAAACTTTTACTTTGCAAACACATTTGCATTGTGTTTTGATAATATTTTTGTGCTAGTACACTTGATTAACTTTAAGTGTACTTGTTATTCAATATTACATTTAACGTTAATATATTTTAATCGTACTAAATTGCAACTTCATTACAAATAAGTGATATATTTAAACACATAACATACAAGTTTCGATAGAAATGACATTAAAGAATATTCTGATTTCTCATAAATGCTTGTCATTCAACAGTTCACTTTAACCATATTTCAGAAGTAATTATAAAATTACAAATCGTAAAGATGTGTTTAAGTCTTTATTAAATGGTACAAAAACTATTTCAGTTAACACACAATTACGTGTCCAAAGACAATACATCTATTCACAATTATGTGTATATTTATATAGTTATCTTTTTAAGTATACTTCATTTTCACTAGGGAAGGCCCTTCTGGAATGTCTTGCTCTCAATAAACTTCAAAAGACACTTCCCATTTTGCTTTATGTTCTAAATGAAAACTCTGGATGAGTTTGATCATCTAATCTTGTCAAATATAATGCAACAGCTGCATATTTCAGTGCTATGACAGTTCAGCTCCACCTTTATTTATAAAAAGGTATAACAAATTCATTATTAAGCAGTCCGAGGAGACTTTAACGTTTGAGTCGACTCTCAAACTGAAGCCCTCTATTTTCAACAGCAAGCCAGATCTGTTAACCTTCATTATATTCAGGGATTTATTAGCAGGTATGAACTTATACTTCCTTTGGGCTTCGTTTGCAAGGGTTGAAGTGCTTGAACTTGAACTCTTTGATGCATTGATTATTCAAAATGGTGTATTTTTAAGATTTTGAAAGACTAGAAATAGAGGTGTTTGGTGCATCACCACTTTCACTACAATATATGTTGTCCCCCCTAAAAAAAGACATATAAGGAGAACATACGGCTCAAAGTTAATCATTCATGATGGTTTGGATGTAACATCGCATCCTGAATGGTTAAAATGGCTCTTAACTATCCAACAAACAAATCTTTCTCGAGGAACTACAGAGGCAGGGATAGTTCTGACTTCTGTCATACGGTTTTGCCGCGTGCATCTCCATGCATTTTTGTCTATCTCTCTGAGAAGATTGACTCGAGCAGGCACAATTAAGGCATAATTCATCCAGTTACTTTATCTGGCTTGTCTGAAGCCCTCAACTCCTTGCACCTGCCTTCCATCACCTTCACATTTCTGAAGACCATTAAAAGGATATCTGATAGAATTATAGTGTGAAATGGGGTAGGGTGAAGCCTGCGTAATGGGTTTTGCATATGTTTTCGCCTCTGGCGTGAGATATATTTGAAGTTCATTTTTAGTTCATTTGATAAAATAAATTGGCAAAACATCATCCCCGCCAACCTTTTACCCACCTGTGTGCTATCCATAAAGATGCATCCATAAAAATGCATCTAAAACGGCCAAATCTGGCTAAAATAACTAAACTCCTGCAAGTGTGCTTTAACTCCCCCTACAAAACAAAGCAGAAGATTATATTTACAGTAAGGCAAGCACATTTAGTTTGATGTATTTGTCTCTATTGCTCCAACATTGTCTGCGAGGGATATTTGGTAGACAATGTTATCCTTTCCTTCAAATTGAAGGCATATTATGTGAACATATGGGTCTTTAGTGATAAGCCGTGAATGGCAAAAGCTGCTTCCTACTACCTCTGATGTTTACTTCTGTGGTCTTACCACATTTACTCAGTGCAGGGGGTGTAGGGAAACTCTAAAGGCTTGATTCAATTAAACAGGAAACAGATGCGCCGGCAGAACGTGGAGGTTGGGAAACCGACGCGGTGCAACCATGGAGGACGCGACGCGGAGAGGAAGAGGAAGAGGAAGTGCGACCGGTCCTGATGGGTGACGTCCAGTCAGGTGACGTCAAAGTTAGCTTTAAAAACAAATGAAATTGTCATTACATGGTTCGAAGCGGCCGGTCCGCTTGTGTTTGCTGGATTAATAACTTCATTTAAAGGCTCCAGGCGAGAGGAAAGTTAACAGTGACAGTGGCCCAGGTTTTGCGCACCCTCAACGAGCCATGAAATTACTGCATGCACCCTGAAAACGCCTGCTGATGGAAAGGGAAGGAGCAAGTCCTTGGGGCCCCAAATCGATGGCTGTCACACATGTACATGCCATGGACACACACACACAGGTCCTATCGCACATTGCTGATTCATGAGGAAAAAGTGTCTGTTGTTGCAATCTTGGATACTAAAAGCATGCTCTGAATCATTTTTGAAGTGAAAATTATTTTTGGTAAAGAACAATCACAAATAACATCTCCTTGACAACAATGAGATTCAAAGGAGATCAGATGAAGATCTCAGTTTCACCAGACAAAAAGTCTCCAAAAGTATGCAATCAAAAGATTTCAAGTCAAACATTCCTCATACAGTATATATATATATATATATATATACTGTATATTAATGATCATTCAAGACCAAATGATCTGAGTTGTGCTAACAACATGCATTTTATAGCATATACACTAAAAGTTTGGGGTTGATCAGATTTTTTAATGCTTTTGAAAAAAGTTTCTTATTGTCAGCAAGGGTGCATTTATTTAATTTAAAATACAGTAAAACCAGTACTAATGTGAAATATTATTACAAATTCAAATAACTGTTTTCTATTGTAATATATTTTAAATTGTAATTTATTCCTGTGATCAAAGCTAGATTTTCAGCATCATTACTCCAGTCTTCAGTGTCACATGATCCTTCAGAAATCATAATAATATGCTGATTTACTGCTCAAGAAACATTCGTTATTACCGTATTATTAATGTTGAAAACAGTTGTGCTGCTTCATATTTTTGTGGAAATACTTTTTTTTCAGGATTCTTTTATTGAAAGTTCAAAAGAACAGCATTTATTTTAAATATAAATCTTTTGTAACATTATAAATGTCTTTACTGTCAATTTGACTGTTTTTATCTCTCATTTTAGGAGAAACATCACAGACAAAGTAGATAAAGAGGGCATCTAAGTCTTTTGAATGATGAAAGAACCACATTTGATTAATATTTTGTAACCCTTTTGATCTGTTTCTCCTATAGACAATGTGTTTAAATTGAAATCAGGTCTTCTGGTATAGTCTCTTGCCTCTCAGATTTCTGCCCCCCAAAAAGACTCCAGTCATCTCACGTTTCCTATAGAAATTCAGAAGATAACTCGATCAATTCTTTTTAGACTGATTCATATAAGGTACGGAAGAACATTAATATACATTAGTATGCATGTATTAATATACATTAAATTAAATAAGTCTCAACCTCTGAGCTTTAACATTTTTCTGTGTTGAAAACCTGGCTGTATGTATAAACATACCATCATATTTTCGACTGAAATGCTCACACTAAATGCAATTTTACTGTCTGACCACAGAGGGAGTGAAGCGTCAGGCTCGTCAGTATTGAGACATCACCTTAACATCCTTTTGATAACTGTTATATTTCACTAGCTGTTCATGAGAATTCATTAACTGTGTGAATGCTACTCCAAAAAGCATCATTAACACTCTCTCTCTCTTCAAGTCAAATCCATAGGGGCTTCTGTGTGCCTGTAAATGAGAGCTTAATTAATTTAGGCCCTGCCTTAAGAATTGATATGAATTGTTAACACTGTATGTGGTCTCATTAATATGCATCCCTATGGGGCTGGACTGCTAATCATCACACATACTAACAACCTGACAGAGTCTCTGTGTGCGGCTGGCCCTCGCACAGCCACGCTGACATGAGGTAATTAATCATTAAGAGAACAACACCTCTGCTTATAACAGTCGCACAGAGCAAATTCTGCCCCTGTCACGCCGCACTGCAATATAGTGTTACACATCTTTAAACTCTGAGTCTATGCGTATAAATAGTACTCCAAATAAAAACGAAAACTCGTGGTATTGATACGCAAAAATGGACTTTGGCGTGCATATGATACGCATGTGTTTGGCGTGCATATGATACGCAGTTTTCGCGTGCGTACGATACGAAATTTTTCACGTGCATATGATACGCAGTTTTCGCGTGCGTATGATACGAAATTTGTTGGCGTGCATATGATACGCAGTTTTCGCGTGCGTATGATACGAAATTTGTTGGCGTGCATATGATACGCAGTTTTTGCGTGCGTATGATACGAAATATGTTGGCGTGCATATGATACGCAGTTTTCGCGTGCGTATGATCCGAAATTTGTTGGCGTGCATATGATACGCAGTTTT
>NW_015505862.1:452678-455871 GCF_001515645.1 Sinocyclocheilus grahami | reverse complement strand
TAATTCATCCAGTTACTTTATCTGGCTTGTCTGAAGCCCTCAACTCCTTGCACCTGCCTTCCATCACCTTCACATTTCTGAAGACCATTAAAAGGATATCTGATAGAATTATAGTGTGAAATGGGGTAGGGTGAAGCCTGCGTAATGGGTTTTGCATATGTTTTCGCCTCTGGCGTGAGATATATTTGAAGTTCATTTTTAGTTCATTTGATAAAATAAATTGGCAAAACATCATCCCCGCCAACCTTTTACCCACCTGTGTGCTATCCATAAAGATGCATCCATAAAAATGCATCTAAAACGGCCAAATCTGGCTAAAATAACTAAACTCCTGCAAGTGTGCTTTAACTCCCCCTACAAAACAAAGCAGAAGATTATATTTACAGTAAGGCAAGCACATTTAGTTTGATGTATTTGTCTCTATTGCTCCAACATTGTCTGCGAGGGATATTTGGTAGACAATGTTATCCTTTCCTTCAAATTGAAGGCATATTATGTGAACATATGGGTCTTTAGTGATAAGCCGTGAATGGCAAAAGCTGCTTCCTACTACCTCTGATGTTTACTTCTGTGGTCTTACCACATTTACTCAGTGCAGGGGGTGTAGGGAAACTCTAAAGGCTTGATTCAATTAAACAGGAAACAGATGCGCCGGCAGAACGTGGAGGTTGGGAAACCGACGCGGTGCAACCATGGAGGACGCGACGCGGAGAGGAAGAGGAAGAGGAAGTGCGACCGGTCCTGATGGGTGACGTCCAGTCAGGTGACGTCA
Source organism: Sinocyclocheilus grahami (assembly GCF_001515645.1). Lineage (NCBI taxonomy): Eukaryota > Metazoa > Chordata > Actinopteri > Cypriniformes > Cyprinidae > Sinocyclocheilus > Sinocyclocheilus grahami. Next base: position 455,099 of record NW_015505862.1, on the reverse strand, counting down.
AAGTTAGCTTTAAAAACAAATGAAATTGTCATTACATGGTTCGAAGCGGCCGGTCCGCTTGTGTTTGCTGGATTAATAACTTCATTTAAAGGCTCCAGGCGAGAGGAAAGTTAACAGTGACAGTGGCCCAGGTTTTGCGCACCCTCAACGAGCCATGAAATTACTGCATGCACCCTGAAAACGCCTGCTGATGGAAAGGGAAGGAGCAAGTCCTTGGGGCCCCAAATCGATGGCTGTCACACATGTACATGCCATGGACACACACACACAGGTCCTATCGCACATTGCTGATTCATGAGGAAAAAGTGTCTGTTGTTGCAATCTTGGATACTAAAAGCATGCTCTGAATCATTTTTGAAGTGAAAATTATTTTTGGTAAAGAACAATCACAAATAACAGCTCCTTGACAACAATGAGATTCAAAGGAGATCAGATGAAGATCTCAGTTTCACCAGACAAAAAGTCTCCAAAAGTATGCAATCAAAAGATTTCAAGTCAAACATTCCTCATACAGTATATATATATATATATATATATACTGTATATTAATGATCATTCAAGACCAAATGATCTGAGTTGTGCTAACAACATGCATTTTATAGCATATACACTAAAAGTTTGGGGTTGATCAGATTTTTTAATGCTTTTGAAAAAAGTTTCTTATTGTCAGCAAGGGTGCATTTATTTAATTTAAAATACAGTAAAACCAGTACTAATGTGAAATATTATTACAAATTCAAATAACTGTTTTCTATTGTAATATATTTTAAATTGTAATTTATTCCTGTGATCAAAGCTAGATTTTCAGCATCATTACTCCAGTCTTCAGTGTCACATGATCCTTCAGAAATCATAATAATATGCTGATTTACTGCTCAAGAAACATTCGTTATTACCGTATTATTAATGTTGAAAACAGTTGTGCTGCTTCATATTTTTGTGGAAATACTTTTTTTTCAGGATTCTTTTATTGAAAGTTCAAAAGAACAGCATTTATTTTAAATATAAATCTTTTGTAACATTATAAATGTCTTTACTGTCAATTTGACTGTTTTTATCTCTCATTTTAGGAGAAACATCACAGACAAAGTAGATAAAGAGGGCATCTAAGTCTTTTGAATGATGAAAGAACCACATTTGATTAATATTTTGTAACCCTTTTGATCTGTTTCTCCTATAGACAATGTGTTTAAATTGAAATCAGGTCTTCTGGTATAGTCTCTTGCCTCTCAGATTTCTGCCCCCCAAAAAGACTCCAGTCATCTCACGTTTCCTATAGAAATTCAGAAGATAACTCGATCAATTCTTTTTAGACTGATTCATATAAGGTACGGAAGAACATTAATATACATTAGTATGCATGTATTAATATACATTAAATTAAATAAGTCTCAACCTCTGAGCTTTAACATTTTTCTGTGTTGAAAACCTGGCTGTATGTATAAACATACCATCATATTTTCGACTGAAATGCTCACACTAAATGCAATTTTACTGTCTGACCACAGAGGGAGTGAAGCGTCAGGCTCGTCAGTATTGAGACATCACCTTAACATCCTTTTGATAACTTCACTAGCTCACTAGCTGTTCATGAGAATTCATTAACTGTGTGAATGCTACTCCAAAAAGCATCATTAACACTCTCTCTGTCAAATCCACAAATCCATAGGGGCTTCTGTGTGCCTGTAAATGAGAGCTTAATTAATTTAGGCCCTGCCTTAAGAATTGATATGAATTGTTAACACTGTATGTGGTCTCATTAATATGCATCCCTATGGGGCTGGACTGCTAATCATCACACATACTAACAACCTGACAGAGTCTCTGTGTGCGGCTGGCCCTCGCACAGCCACGCTGACATGAGGTAATTAATCATTAAGAGAACAACACCTCTGCTTATAACAGTCGCACAGAGCAAATTCTGCCCCTGTCACGCCGCACTGCAATATAGTGTTACACATCTTTAAACTCTGAGTCTATGCGTATAAATAGTACTCCAAATAAAAACGAAAACTCGTGGTATTGATACGCAAAAATGGACTTTGGCGTGCATATGATACGCATGTGTTTGGCGTGCATATGATACGCAGTTTTCGCGTGCGTACGATACGAAATTTTTCACGTGCATATGATACGCAGTTTTCGCGTGCGTATGATACGAAATTTGTTGGCGTGCATATGATACGCAGTTTTCGCGTGCGTATGATACGAAATTTGTTGGCGTGCATATGATACGCAGTTTTTGCGTGCGTATGATACGAAATATGTTGGCGTGCATATGATACGCAGTTTTCGCGTGCGTATGATCCGAAATTTGTTGGCGTGCATATGATACGCATTTTTCGCATGCGTATGATACGAAATTTGTTGGTGTGCATATAATATGCAGTTTTCGCGTGCATATGATACGAAATTTGTTGG
>NW_015505862.1:452031-452592 GCF_001515645.1 Sinocyclocheilus grahami | reverse complement strand
ACGCAGTTTTCGCGTGCATTTGATACGAAATTTGTTGCCGTGCATATGATACGCAGTTTTCGTGTGCATATGATACGAAATTTGTTGGCGTGCATATGATATGCAGTTTTCGCGTGAATATAATACAAAATTTGTTGGCGTGCATATGATACTCAGTTTTCGCGTGAATATGATACGAAATTTGTTGGCGTGCATATGATACGCAGTTTTCGCATGAATATGATACGAAATTTGTTGGCGTGCATATGATACGCAGTTTTCGCGTGAATATGATACGAAATTTGTTGGCGTGCATATGATATGCAGTTTTCGCGTGAATATAATACAAAATTTGTTGGCGTGCATATGATACTCAGTTTTCGCGTGAATATGATACGAAATTTGTTGGCGTGCATATGATACGCAGTTTTCGCGTGAATATGATACAAAATTTGTTGGCGTGCATATGATACGCAGTTTTCGCGTGCGTATTATACGAAATTTGTTGGCGTGCATATGATATGCAGTTTTCGCGTGAATATGATACAAAATTTGTTGGCGTGCATATGATACGCAGTTTTC
>NW_015505862.1:428184-448594 GCF_001515645.1 Sinocyclocheilus grahami | reverse complement strand
TGTTGGCGTGCATATGATACGCAGTTTTCGCGTGCATATGATACGAAATTTGTTGGCGTGCATATGATACGCAGTTTTCGCGTGAATATGATACGAAATATGTTGGCGTGCATATGATACGCAGTTTTCGCGTGCGTATGATCCGAAATTTGTTGGCGTGCATATGATACGCAGTTTTCGCGTGAATATGATACGAAATATGTTGGCGTGCATATGATACGCAGTTTTCGCGTGCGTATGATCCGAAATTTGTTGGTGTGCATATGATATGCAGTTTTCGCGTGAATATGATACGAAATTTGTTGGCGTGCATATGATACGCATTTTTCGCATGCGTATGATACGAAATTTGTTGGTGTGCATATGATATGCAGTTTTCGCGTGCATATGATACGAAATTTGTTGGCGTGCATATGATACGCAGTTTTCACCTACATATGATACGCAACTACCCCACAACCCTAAACCTACCCATCACGTAGCATATACACGCCAAAGTCCATTTTTGCGTATAAATACCACGAGTTTTTGTTTTTATTTGGCATACTATTTATACGCACTTTCATTAGATCGGGTTGATAATTAGATATTTTAACAGCGCTTTTGTGTGCTTTTAATGTTTACGTAATTAGTTTTACATATAGGCAAACTAAAATTTATCTTTAAAGTACCTAAATCTATTATAAATCTATTATATCTATTATAAATGCAATAACACTCAAAAATGTCAAGTAAACTAAATATACATAAACAACAGTCATGCAATAAGGTACAAAGGTCGAAAATACAGTAAATGTATACTGTTGTTTTATTTAACTACATAATAAAAAATATTAAGAACACACATTTTCTTTATTATTTCATTAAGAAAATCCATCAAGTGCCACTTTTGCACAAACAAGTAGTCTTAGACATGTAAACTAAGGAAAATAGTTGGTTTCTATGGAAGATGTGCAGTCATGGAAGCTCTAACACTGGATTGCAACTTTCTGTTTTATAATTAAAGTTGAACAGTGTTTTAAAAAAAAAGTCTTGACTTACGTGCTCCCAATGTTGGATTGAATGCCACTAAATCCTACAAAAATTATTTCACAATATCATCGATCAGTACATTCCCTTACTTACCTGATTTGATCTAGGTTAAATTTATTGTGAATAAAATTCAGCCAATTTTGCAGTATCTACCAGCGGTGTTTCTCTAATGTTATCAGATTTTTTGCAAAACAGATCAAATACACCTGATATAATTTTTAATAAATGATTTGGTGACACATTACAGTGAGATCTCATTAGTTAAAAATTGTTAATGCATCAGCTAACAATGAGCAATACATGTGATACAGTATTTATTCATCTTTGTTACCTTTAATAAAAATACAGCATTAAGATTAATAAACGTTTAAGTCATGTTCATTGTCAGTTCATATTAACTATAATGGAAATATTAACAAATTAATCCTTATCGTAAGCTTTGACCAACTTTTATGTAAAATACTCTGTGTACAAATACAATTGAATGTAAGCATTTGGTTAAATCAAATATCAGATTAGTTATGATTAATATAATAGATGTTGGAAATACACATCTACTGCATACATTATTAAATAACAGCTCCACTGTTTATAATAAATAATACACTAATAAAATAAGATATGTGCAAAATTTTTTTAAATTAGGAAAATAATTATCAAGCACACTGTTAAAAGTGGTAACCTGCAACGGAGCATGTTTTACCTTATTTAAGACATAAAAATCATTTTGTGGATATAAATTAATGTACTTTGATTCAGTGACGGTAAACCACATTTTAACTTGAATAAAAACTGTTCATTTAGATGTTATCATTATAATAAACCAAACTAAGAAAGTAAATATTGCCGATTTTAATTTCATGTTGTCTTTAAGGACAGAGGACACCTTAAAAAACTGAAAAAGATTTCAAGCACTTGCATGTTTATTAAAACTGGTTTCACAGCGGGTTTAAACTATAAAGCTGTTCATCAAAAGTCGTTCACCACAACAGCTCCTACATTGTTTCCTGCCTTCCTCCATTCTGTCATTGACATTTTCAGCTCAGATGAACTTTGGCCCATTATCGTTTCCAGTGAGACAGGTGCAGCTTACTGAATGCTCCCAGTGTTTAATTAGCTCCCTGTGGGACAGCAGACAGGATTATCAAATGAACAACTCCATAATTACTATCCGTCACACGCTCACTTCCTCTCTCTGAGAACATCCTCTCCTAACGCTGCCACCGCCGTAGCATCCAGTGCATCAAAGCAGTGATGGGGGCAAGAAGAGTCGTCACGGGGGGCGAGGAGAGTCCAGAAGACTTGGCAGAAATGCCCTGCTTCCTCATATAACGCCCAGCACCTGATCAATAGGGGTTTGATAATGGCACGCCACCATTACCGTTCCAATATGCAGAAGGCGACGTGTCAATTAGCTGCTGAGAGCTTTGAACTGAAGGCAGAGCATCAGTGTAGTGCTGGTAATTAACTTAAACAGTAATTAGGCTTCTGTCAGAGATTGTCGTGTCATAACAAAAGATAAAGACAGCTGTTAGCGGCGAGGAGACAATAGCGCTCCGAGTGTCATCTACATATACCAGGATCTCTTATAGAGTTATGAAACATCCATCATTGTGCTGCTTCATGGTCTGTATCATACAATGAATATCTTTATTTCCCATTTGTTTTTACTGAAATTTCAACTCTGATCATCAGACTCATTCTATTGCTCTCAAATAGCAGCTTTTTAGACACTCGTTTAATGGTCATTGCAACAAAATATGAGCTTGAAAGGCATTTATTTAAAAGAAAGAAAGATTGTTCAAGCACATTTTTTCATATAAACAACTTTAAAATAAATGAATTGATATTCTGTTCAAAATGAAAACATTGTGGTTGCCAGACATTATTGGATGACGTTGATAGTTAATGTGATGAACTACACTTGGTGAAAAAGAGGCTTTTAAAAAGATAAATTATTACGGAAATATACTTTAAAATAATTAAGTGTAAGTGTTTTTGGACACTTAACTGCATGTTATTTGCAATTAAACTAAATGTTTTTAAATGTTATATTAAATGCAATAAGTTGATCTTTAGAGTACATGTTTTTTGACACACTTAAGTAGGAGTCAAGTACATCTTTATACGTAATTTCATAATTACTTCTTTTGTCTTTAAAATATGGTTAAACTTTTTAGTACACTAAAAACATACTTTGTCCTTTCTGAACATTTTATGTCATGTATCCCAATAATTACACATTTGTAATGATGAAGCTTTGCGATTTACTAAATTTTTAATATTTTAACTTTAAATGTCATATTGAATAACACTCTATAATCAAGTGCTTTACATGTGCTTTAGTATGTTAAAATATATGCACTTTCTTTAAATCACAACAAAAGATTATTAAAACAGTGAGTTAAAATGTACTTTACAGTAAAACTTTTAATTTGACATTATTACAAACAGCACTTTTTAAACATGCACTGAAGTGTGTTGAGAAACAATCATGACAGCGTCTCTTTTTAAAGGGGTCATATGATGCGATTTCAAGTTTTCCTTTCTCTTTGGAGTGTTACAAGCTGTTCGTGAATAGATAAGATCCCTAAAGTTGCAAAGACTAACGTCTCAAACCCAAAGAGATATTCTTTATAAAAGTTAAGAGCAGGGTGCGAACTACGGGGGAGCTTGGGGGAGCTCGGCTCCCCTTAATAAGACATGGGGTCCCCTGAAAACGTGATTTGTGAAATTTTGAGGGGTCTCAAAAAATATTGACAATGTGCTATTTTGACGTGCAATTTCAGTTTTGTGTAATGTGATCATTGTGGATTATTATGTGCAAAATTGCAAAAATATCATTCATTCATGCATGACGGCGATTTAAACCTAATTCACTTTAATGAAGATAACTATACATGCTATTCTTGTCAAGAGCATCAAGGTGTGGGGCGCTGCGGTGCAAATTCCACTCATGTTTAGTACATGTTAACTCAAAGATTCGTAGAAAAAATATAAACGTTGGACTCTGTGGTCGATTCGGTGTTAAGGTAAGGCATGTTATTTGCAATTAAGTGTTGTGGCTGGGTTGTTATAGGTCTGCGTGACTCTCGATGTCTTATGCCTAATTGAATGGAGGAATTATGGTATTCTTCTGTAGCCTGACGACGAGTAACTAGTAGTGCATACACTAGCTGTTATGTATCTTTGTAAGTCATTGTAAGCCCCCGTGCCCCCCCCCCCCCCCTTTATAAAAAAACAAACAAATATGTGAGCTCCCCCAAAGTCCATGGTATAGTTCGAACACTGGTTAAGAGTCGACCACGCCTACCTAAAACGGCTTGTTCTAACACGCCCCCACATGTCTACATCACTGTGTGGGAAGATTTGCATAACGCCGCCCAAATGTTCACACAAAGAAAGAAGGCGTAACTTTATTGTTGCTGCCACCGCCACCGCCATGTTGTGACTACAATGCCGGCTGTTCTGACTCACAGACTATATTTAAAGGATTTGCCACTGATGATTCAAACGTGAGTTTTGAGCAGTGTAGAGTAGCACTTGTTGTTTGTCATTTCTCAGATCACAAATGCAGACAGGGTTTTATGTTTACACAGCACAATGCAACGCAACGCATAAAAAGACAGTATAAGTCATTATAACTTGTCCGGCCGGACAAGGCATCACAGTATGGTAAGGGGCGTATCATTTCCGTCACACGCTTGAGGTATTCGGCCAATCACAATGCACTGGATAGCTGGCCAATCAGAGCACACCTTGCTTTTCAGACCGATGAGCTTTGTAAAAATCGACGCGTTTCAGAAAGGCGGGGCATAGAGGAGAAACAATAATGTACAGTATGTGGAAAATAATGTTTTTTTTAACCTTAAACCGCATAAACACATTTCATTACACCAGATACTGTTCTTTTTAGCAACGTCATATGACCCCTTTATGCTTTATATTAAAGTTTTTACAGATATACATCCACTAAAAATCACCCAAGACCAGTAATGAAGTTAGTTCTGACTCCTGAGAAAAGCTCCAGCAGAATTTCTCAGTGCCACCTACTTTGGTATTTTGCATCTTATACAATGAAATTAAGGCAATTTTAAGTGTGTCTTAAACCTAACAAACTTATTTTCATGCTTGAGAAGTGTCCTTGTACTGTTTTTCTTTCAAATGGATCCACTTTGTTTGATATTTTGCTATATATCTAATGCAGTTCCATTCATTATCAAAACGTTTAAGTTACTTCTGGCATTGTAGAAATTCATTATTCTCAGTCAGCCAAGAATTATTTATTGTGCAAAACGTTTAACGCACTTACTGAGATTTAGGCTGGTCATGTGATCACAACGTCATCACCCATGACGCACCAGCTTCATGTAAAATAAATCGGCTGATATGACTGGAGTCTTCATCGCATGTGGGACAAAATTAGGAGAATATACAGGAAGATGGAAACCCCTAGGCCTGGTTTCACAGACAGGGCTTAGTTTAAGCCAGGATTATGTCACCATTCAATTACGATATTTAAGTATCTTTTATAAACGTGACTTATAAATGGGTAACACTTTATTTTGATAGTCCACTTTAGACATTCTATTAACAGTAAGTAACTTTGCAACGACATGTCAACTAGCAGTTAGTAGAGTATTAGTAGACTGTCTACTTAATATCTTCTAACACTTTCTTTGTCAACTTATTCTACTAACCCTAAACCTACCCTAACAGTCTACTCTGAGAGTTAGTAGACATGTAGCTGCAAATTAATGAGAATTAGTTGACATGTATTTGACATGTAGTTACAAAGTTACTTATAGTTAGTAGAATGTCTAAAGTGGACTATTGAAATAAAGTGTAACCTATAAACATTTAGACAAAACAATGGCACCGAAGTATTTAATATAAGTCATTGCAAGTTTCTTTCAGTTAAAACAGCCCAGACATTCATTTTAGGTTTTTCAGTTAAAGTCTTCATCGAGCTCAGTTCAGTTCTCTTCCAATAGTGTCTGTTCAATCAAGTTCGTAATATTAGGAAATATTAAGTGTCTTCAACTAAGCAAGCCAAAAGGTGACAGTGGCAAGGATTTCAAACTCCATAATGTGAAAGAAAGGGAGAACAGTGTTGCCAGTTTAGCAATTCTGTTGCTAAATTTAGCAACTTTTCAGACTACCCTAGCAACATTTTCTTCCAAAATCACCTAGCAACAAATTTAGCTATTTTTAAAATTGATTTGGCAACCTTTAGCAACTTTTGAGAAGTGACTCAAATTATAAAAAGAAAAATTTTTCCATCTAAATTACACAAAATGAGGAAACCAAAGATGCCTAGCAGGACACACATCACGTGTATTAAGTTGCCTGCTATTTTCAATTGTTCAGTTTAATAATAATAATTTAATAATTTAGTTAGAAGCTTGCACCTGTGATTGTTGATCAGTTAGTACACTAAGAAAAATATCTAGAAAAATGGAAAGGGTACTAGTAATTTTCCAGGACATATCCATTTTCCATTATCCGTTGAAACCCTGTAACTCGAAAACACAAAATACAATGCGTAATTTAAAATGCAGGTAAAAACCTGTGGAAAAATCAATACAGAAAATTTCATCATGTTAACAAACAGTAGTAGATTGTGCCCTATTTTACATATTTGTCTTAAAGTTTAGCATACTAACTAACTAATACACTGCTTCAAACTATAATTGTTCAAAATGTATAGTTTTACTAGTTTACTAGCTAATAAATACACTTTACAATAATACACTTATCTATATTTTAGAGTTTTTTTCAATTGCTTGCACATTTTTTGAAAACATTGCCTCCTTTTTTCAAAACTTGACACACAAATCCAAGCGTACCACACACAAAATGCAAAAGGCCTTACATCTCTTGCAAAATGAAGCACTGCATTCAAAATATCACAAACACATCTCAAAAGCAAACATTTGCCATAATATTAATTCCTGATAGATTTGTGTGTTACATAGAGAATTGTGTGTTGTGTTTTACAAAAAGTGTTTTCTGAAATTGAAAACTGAGTCAAAGGCCGAGAATTAGTGTATGGTTCTGCAGATTTGGTGTGTGTTTCTGCTGTTTGAGTGTCAGCTTTCAGAAATTGTGTGACAAGTAAAGATTTTGTGTGTAAGCAGTTGAAAAAAACTGTAATATTATACAGTAATATGCATTTATTATTTTACGAACAATCTAAATTAACATATATAAAATATATTTTTTGCTGAGATACAATGCAATGACACAATTTTGCGCTGTGATTACGTAATGACGTCATCGCGCAATGACATCATAACATCATTTATCAGCTCTTAGCAACAAATCAACTTCCCCTGAAAATTTGTTGGCAAAACTGATGGAAAAAAAAAACCTTGGGGCGAAACCAGGCTCAGTTGGGAGGGCAATGAAATTCATTCATTTGTATGTTTTTATTTTTGGGGTCACTGTAAATACTTAACTGACCATTACTGAATCTTTTGTGTGTGTGTGTGTGTGTGTGTGTGTGTGTGTGTGTGTGTGTATATCTGAAAAAATGTTTGCAATGACAGCAATGCAATGAGACATGGCATTTTTAAGAAAGAACAAACAACATTTTGAATGTGTCCCCTTAATTTTAACACTCACCCCTCCCCAGCTCAGTTTGTTCATTGGTTTTGTAATTAAAAGGCCTCGAGGCATGAGAAAGCGTGTGGCTCATTGTGGTTTTGCTCTTTTTCAGTATGGCTGTGTCTTGTAGGAGATAAATGCTGAAAGGGAAAATATGTGAGTAGCTAATCTTCAAATCCGTGGCATGCGGCGAGGTGACTGTGATAGAGGGAAGGGCTGCCGTTGATCAGAGCACTGATGAAATGGAGGGGAAGCAGATGGGGAAATCTCACAGGGTGAGGTGAAGAGAGCGCTCTTTCAAATCAGCAGCAAAGAGAAACATCAGGAGACACAGAAAAACATGCAGAACACTTCATCAGCAGCGGCTCACAACCCAAACACCACTGGACCATCAGTCTCTCCATCTGCAGCTCATGGACAGCATCTGTCACAGGCTGTTTCACAACAACAGTTTACAATAATCCACTTGCTATGGAAGTCTAATGGAACTGCATTGGAATGGATGTTAAAATCTGTAAGGCTTAAATATTATATGGGAGTTGAAAAATACAGAACTTACAACAATATCCCCACCTCAAAAGAACTATTTGTACAACTTTAGAGCTCAAACAACAGACACGTTTGGCTTCACACTTTTTATGCTTTGCAACATTGCAACCCTCAGGAACGTCTTTTTCCACAAACATCCATTGTAAGTGCATTACTGTAAATGCAATTTTTGATTTCTGGTAGGTTGGTTAGTCGTTTTGTTCAACGCTATCTCACGGCCAATTCGTACGTATTTTACTAGGTGGCTAATTCATATGAATTTGTACGACCTCCCTCGTACGATTTTGTATGATTTCTGTGACGGTTAAATTTAGGGGCGGGGTTAGGTGTGGTTCATTCTTTCGAATTTGCCACCTCGTAAAATACATACGATTTTTCACAAATCTTATGAATTCGTACGAGTGAGGTCGTACAAATTTGTATGAATTAGCCACCTTGTCAAATATGTATGAATTGCCATAAGATCAGGTTGGTTTGTTTTATCAAATCAAGTGTCAATAATGTTTTAGTAAATTGGTACTAGTAATCAACAGCTGTCCATATATCTTAACCTGTTTTGAACGCAGAAATATTTAACTGAAAATTGAGCTTTTTGGTTTGTTTGGACATTGTAAAAGCATAGAAATTAAATAAAATCGATTTCTTGGCAGAATATATTACTTTAATCTGTCCCAAGAAACCAACCTACTGAAACCACTGATTTGCAGAACACACTCCCATGATGCTAGAGTGTTGGGTAAAACATTGGTAAAAAAAAAAAAAACACTGAAATAAATTCCCAAAGAAATGGAAAAACTTTCAGGTCAGAATGTGTTGGTTTGTGTTTTTAATATGCATTTCTGTCATGACAACTGTTTAGCATGGTAATAAACATGGTCATGTTAATGTGTTTGGTCTTGGAGATCTGCTACGATGCTGCTGCTGCAGCAGAGCAAGTACCAAGATATATGAAATACATATAACACTGCACATATAACATATATGAAATAACTCCATATATAACATAAATAATCTCTTAGAAGATCTATAGAGGTGGAGCTGGGGAAGGTGGAGGGTTTCTGAAGTGCGCTGCAACTGCTACAGCAGGCAGTAGACGAGTATTTCAATGTTGAGCAGCAGCTTATTGGCTGCTGATGTGACAAGAAACCAACCAGCTGCATGTGAATAATGATGTCATTATATCAGATTGCATTAGAATCTGGACTGCCCCATCTAAAGTTTCATGACAGAACTTTGTATTAATTCGATATTACAGGTTTTAATATTATGGTAACTTTTTAATGTCGTGTTAGCTAACACATTCATCTTGTTGGATTGTGTTAGTTTATCAAAATCATCTGCTGAAGTTTATTACAGATGTAGATATTTACATACATGTGTATAACTACGGCTGCAGACACACAGTCATGACAGGCAGACCCAGAGTCACTCAAAGACATACACTCATTCAAATGGTTAAAAGGAATAAAATGGCTAAGACAACATGAAAACATTTTAAAACTCAAATATACATAAAATCATTATAATATATTGAGCAGGTTAAAATGTGTCCTGTGTGACAGTGTCACATAGTAGCCCATAAAACAGACGCTAATAAGGCACCTACGTATCTATATCAATGTTGCATTGCTGGCCATATGTGTTGCTAGAGTATTTTTTTTAAATGTTGCTATGTGGTTGCTAGGATGCTACTGGGTTACTTGTAATCAACATGGCTGCCAACAAGCAGACCTCTTTAAATGGAAGTCAATGGAGACAGTGCCCCAGTGGCCTCAATAAACTGCTTTTGTGTTGTAACAGTCCACTATATAATGCTTCACATTAATAAAATAAACTACCTGGGTGTTAAAGGATAGGTCACCCAAAAATGAAAATTCTGTCATCATTTACTTACCCTCATGTCGTTCCAAACCTGCATGAGTTTCATTGTTCTGTTTAACACAGGAGAAAATTTAAAGAATGTTGGTAATCAAACAGTCACTGACTTTCATAGTATTTTTCCCATACTATGTAGGTCAATGGCTACCAGCATCTGTTTGGTTGAACAGAAGAAATGAACTCCTACAGGTTTGGAACACCATGAGGTTGAGTAAATGATGACAGAACTTAAATTTTTGGGTGAACTATTCCTTTAAAGGTGTCATCAGATGCAAAATTCACTTTTACATGTTGTTTGAACATAAATGTTTTTGTGAAACTAGTCATCCTCTCTCCTTTTAATTTCTTTCATTACGAGTCCCAAACATTACAAAATCTGGCGACGATGTCTGCATCTATACCCATGCCTGCATTTTTTCTTCCGACGGTCGGAGAGCCCGCTATTCCATTTTCTACATGGAAGAAAATTTTCCAAAACTACTTGCTTGTCATCAGAGCATGAGGTGATGCGTGGCCTGATGCCAGAGTTCATGCAGTTTTGTTGCATTATCTCGGTACGGAAGGCCAGAGACTTTTCTATACGCTGCCAAACGGGGGTACAAATTATGCTCAATTACTTATTGCTCAATTCACGCCAAAAGTGAATGTTGTTGCTGCACGGCATAAATTCAGACAGCGCGCACAGCGCTCGGACGAAACCGTAAGTCAGTATATAGCGTAGTTATGTCATCTAGCAGTGGATTGTCAGTTCAGAGAAATGGAGGATGAAATGCTACGGGACCAACTAATTGAACGGGTTTTCCTGGCCGCGGTGAGAGATAGACTGTTACTCGACTCGGAACTTACATTGGATCACGCTTCTGCATTAGCATTAGTGGAATCGGCAGTGCAAAATGCTACACTCCTTTCAACTAATGGTTCAACTTCTGCTCAGGTTCAAGCCATCTCGAGGACAAAGTCCAGTTTCAAAAGAGGTAAACAAAAGAGTGAGAAAATGCCATTACAAAATGGAAAGCCACAGACTTCAAATAAAAGACGCTGTGGATCAAATACTCATTTGGACAACGCACACAATTGTCCTGCTGCGTCAGCCGCATGTCATCACTGTGGAAAGAAAGGACATTTTGCAAAGGTATGTAAATTGGCGGTTGTCAAAGAAGTGAAAGAAGTTATGGTGCCTGAACTGACTGTGCTGCTTGTAAATCAGTCTTCTGACAAAATTCGAAGCCAAGTAGAATTGAAAGCACCACAAAGAAATAAAATACCAGTTGATTTGATTGTTGATACAGGATCAAGTGTGTCCATCCTGCCTGAGACACTGTTCATGAAACACTTTGCAAATTGTGAACTGAAGGAACCTCAAGTGAGGCTAGTCACTTACTCACATGAACACTTGCCAACCTTAGGTTGTTTCACTGTTTCTGTGTCACATGATGGTGTTGCAACCACTGCCAATTTCTATGTGGTCAAAACGGGATCACCACTTTTGGGCATGGACTTGATTAAAGCCTTAAACTGTCACACTGTGGGAGATAGAATTGTTACATCATCAGCTCCTGCTGTTTCACCTGTGTTAGAAATATGTAATGCAGCAGCCAGCTCACTTGGATGTGTCAAAGGCTTTGTGCACAAAGTACAGATTGATCAGTCAGTTAAACCAGTGCAGCACAAATTATGCAGATTACCGCTGAGTGTACGGGAGGAGGTTTCCAAGGAAATTCATCGCTTACTGAGGGATGGAATAATTGAAAAGATCAATGCTTTGCCATGGGTGTCACCAATCGTCGTAACCAAAACGAAGTCTGGATAAATTTGGGTTTGCGTGGATTTGAGAGAGCCTAATCGGACTGTAATTACTGACTGCCACCCACTACCTCATATGGAGGATCTTTTCACCGAGCTCAGGGGTGCTACTGTGTTCTCCCAAATTGATTTGCAAAGTGCATACCACCAACTACCTTTGCATGAGGAGAGTCAAAACTTGACTGCATTCAACACACACGATGGATTATTCAAATTCACAAAGGTTCCTTTCAGGTTGGCTTCGGCGCCCTCCGCCTTTCAAAAAAAAAGCTGAAAACAGTTCTTGAGGGTCTACCAGGAGTACAGAACTACTTAGATGATCTCATTGTCTACGGCCAAGATAAAGCTAACCATGACACCAATCTACAGGCAGTGCTGACTAAACTCACGAATATTGGTCTGAAACTTAACATGGAGAAGAGCAAATTCGGCCAGAGCAGAATTCGATATCTAGGCCATGACATTTCAAAAGATGGACTACATCCCAAACCCGACTCAGTTGACGCCATTGCAAATGCCCCTGCACCAACAGACCTACTCTCATTACAGTCCTTTTTTGGGTCTTACATCTTGGTTTAGCAAGTTCATCCCGAACTATGCAATGGTAGTAGACCCCCAGCATGAGATACTCAGATCATCTCAGAATGGATTTACATGGACGGAGACAGCTGATGGAAGTTTTCGTTGGCTAAAGCAGCTGTTAGTCCACAGCCCAGCCTTGCCTTTATTTGACCCCTCCTTACCAACATTCGTGTCCACCGATGCTTCAGAATATAGCGTTTGAGGTGTCATCACTCAACTGCACCCGGATCAGACAGAGCGTCAAATAGCATTTGCTTCTTGTACGCTGACGCCAGCTAAAAGAAAATACAGTACAGTTGAGAAAGAAGCATTAGCGTGTGTCTGGACAGTAGAACGTTGGGGCAGGAAGTTTACACTGAGGACGGACCACCAAGCGCTGACCACATTACTGGCCACCAGAGGAATGAACAGAGCAGGAATGGGGATAGCTCGCTGGTCGGCCAGACTCCTCTGTTTCAACTACAATCTGGAGTACAAGTATCAAATTTTGTTGCTGATTGTTTATCACGATTACCGCTACCTGATTCAGATGCTGGCCAGGGTGAGGAACTAGGCCTTATTGCGGAGATTTCAAAGGACCTTTCAAGAGCCATTTCTATGAAGGAACTCCGTGAGGTGTGCGAATCTTGTCCAGAGTTGTCCAAGCTGCATGCCCAAATCACACAAGGCTGACCTAAAACATAGAAACAAATGGATCCAACAATCAAGGCGTACTTTCAGGTCAGGCATGAACTAGCTAGGGAAGATAAGTATATAATGAGAGGACAGAGATTGGTTGTGCCAGTTGCTTTGTGCTTTAAATTCATTCACTTAGCACATGAAGGACACCAGGGAGTGGTACGAACTAAGCAACAGCTAAGAGAATTGTACTGGTGGCCTCGTATGGACTATGATGTGCATTCAATTATTGCTTCTTGTTCCGCCTGTCAGTCCTGTGACAAAACTGCCCGGACATGCCCAGCCCCATTACAGCCAGTGGACCTACCAGACGGTCCATTTCAGAAAGTTGCAATACACATTGTAGGACCGTTTGAGAGAGCCATATATGACTGTCGTTTTGCTATTACGATGGTGGATTATTATAGCAAGTGGCCGGAGGTTGCATTTACCTCAAATGTTACAACCGACACAGTTACAAAGTTTCTAGCATCTGTGTTTGCAAGAGAAGGTAACCCACTCACCTTAGTCAGTGATAATAGTCCTCAGATGACTTCTACTGCATTCGCTGATTTCCTGGCTGAAAGAGGAATAAAACACATTCGTTGCAGTGTTTACTGGCCCCAAGCAAACGGTGCTGTGGAAAGATGGAATCGTGTTTTAAAGAACTGTATCCAAGTAGCTGAAATGCAACAACTTCCATGGAAACAAGCAGTCACAGACTTACAGAGCTACCCCGCACACAACCACAGGGGTATCACCATTTGAACTGTTAAGAGGGAGGAAGATGTACACAAAGTTAAACACTCTGTCAGCCACAACAGCTCAGGGAGAGGAAGTGGCAATGGGCATATGTGAGCGTGTGCAGCGAGTTCAACAAAAGATGCTAGTTACAAGCTCCGTGGCTAAAGTAAACAGTCTCATTAGAACTGCGCGTCACCCCACAAAAGAGAGGGGCGGGGTCAGCAGAGCTCATTAGCATTTAAATGCGACATGCAATAAAATGGCTTGCTGTGAATCAAGCTGTTTTTGACAGGGTAAAAAGGGTGTTCTCTTACACTACCATTGAGAAATTTTAACCAACGTATGTTATAGACTTTTCACTAAAGAATCATATCAACTTGTGGAAAATGGGCATCCGATGACCCCTTTAAGTCAATAAGATTTTTGCCAATTTTATCATCAATAAAGTTGCAGTCACACTAGCAAATTTCATGCCAAAAAAGGTCCATTGTCTATTGTCAATAGTGTTGTGATGTATAAAGCATAGCTCACACAGAAGTCACTTTCAAACCAATCAGCTTTCTGTTGGTCAACGTGGAGAATCCACATGATCCACTTGAACCTGGTGCGAAATCTGCGTTTGCACCTCTCCTCAGCAAGCTACATCATCCAAAATATCATTGACGTACATAGCATAAATGTTAATGACAAATTAGACACCCAAGTTTAAAGCTCAACATTAGGTCTTTGTTCAAATCACTAACTCCAAGTTTGACCAATATAGTGGTGCTTGCTTTAGCAAGCCCCAATAATAAGACAGTAAACTCTTTAACATGCAAACTCCTTGATGCTGATGAAGTCTTGGCTAAAGAATGACATTAGACTAAGCGAAGGTTCATTAATGGCAGGTGTGCGATGCGCTTCCTCCTTATCAAGTTAAGCCCGCCAAGAGGACTGATAAGAGACTAATGCAAATTCACTGATAAGAACTGAGTGCAAATATTTATGATGTACCTTCAGAACGACGCGTACGTGAGCCAAAAACAAGAGCTTCCTTTGTGTGGTCTTGAGAGGTGAGCATAAGAGAAGTTTAGTGGACGCTCTTTTCCTTGCAGCCACTTTGTGTTGTGTGTGCGCTTGCTTTCTGTGTGCTAAGCTGTTCATTTAAAGAGGGTAATTAGTTACTGTAATTACAGTGATGTCATTGGCTTAATTGTTTTTGAAAGTGACTGTATGCCTGTAAGAAAAGATTGCTGGGCCCTTTACAGGATTTGAGTCGGAAAAACGTTCAACACCAAAGTCGTGTTTTTGTGGGATCGACTAAACAACCTTTCTCTGAGGAAAGATGTGCATGAGAGAATCGGCTAATTTAGACTAATTAGCAAGCGTAACGTGTGCTTTTGGATTAGAAAAATGAAATAAACCAAGGTTTGAATGAATTACTGGTGGGTCGAATGCAACTACAAAGTGTTTTGAGCATTAAAAGTCTGCCGAGGCGAGAGCGAGTCAGTGGCTCACTGCTCCAGCACACAGTGGCATTACAACAGACAACATAACATCATTTAACCTTTACAACGCTTGCATTGATTTGTTTTGTGTTTATCACGACTGCAATCAGAGCTCACAGCTGGCTCTGATGGTGGGTGATTGGGTTAATTGAACGGTTGCAAGTAGACAAAGAGATCCACCGTCTTAGGGTTGCCAAGTCTGCGGTTTTACTGCAGAACTGGGCTACTTTTACCCAAGTTGTTTTTGAAGTCTGCAGGTTAAAGTGATCTCTCCGAAACGCGGACGAGGGGGAAAACTACTGAAAAAACATGATTGGGCTAGTTTTGATTAGCATTTTGGCTGGTTTTGTTTCAAAGACCTGGCAACCCTGACCATCTTAGCCTAGCCTCTGAGAGAAGGTGAAAAAAGTTAGCAGTAGCAGTTAGCGAAGTACATCCATTGTAGCAAAGCATGACTGTTCGGTCGCTTATCGCACCTTTTTTCCGTACGATTTAACCAAAGTGGTTACAATATAGCAAAAGTGATTCAAACAAAACCCTACATCTGTTTCTTCCTCTCCAGGAAACTTCCTCCAGGACAAAATTGGGAAGGCACGTTTTAATTAAATCCCTTTTGCAAATAACGACTGACCATTATAAATCATTTGGTATCACATGTTTTACTATTTTACTCTTCTCTCTGTGGTGAGCGGAGTGAAAGGCCTTTTCAGGTCTAGATAAGTGTTAATAAATTACCCATGTTTCCCTGTTAATGGCTGTCAGCCTGCCTCTGAGAGATATCATTGTCTGTCATGAATATTTTGATGTTGTGATTAGATCAAAAACGCGGTGAATTCCTAAACAGCTCGACGCGGCACCGCTGATCAGAAATGGCTATTTCACCCAAACAGATTATAGTGCTTGCATATCTGCAGATAGGGAATAATTAGAATGACACCGGGCCTGTATTCCGCTGTAATAGCCGTGCTACTTTAGCCTATCCCTGTGATCTGGAGACTGCAGGAAAACGCACGTGTTTCTGAGATTCGACGCACCTTGGCAGCTGAGATAATGACTATTCTGATGCATAAGCAATTTGTATTTACCGGAGGAGGGGAGAGAAAAATAAAATAGGGAGAGAAGAAGAAAAAACACAATTCCCATCCCTGTGAGACATTGATTAGATACTTGCAACCATTTGTGTATGGTTTCGTTGCCTGTCCTCATTATTTGTGGAAGATTATCATCGCGCAGCATGCGTGCACACCACTTGATGTTTTAATTGACAGGCACGACAAAGAAAGAAGTGAGCCGGGTATCTGAACAACACTGTGAGACTATTTTTGTGCATTTACTCTGAAATATCACATTTGCACCATACTATGCTCACTATTTGAGGTTCCCAAATAGAGAAAAATAACTGTGTTTCTAAATAGCAATAAGATTAAATCAAAATCAAACTGAGACTTTTGATTAAGTGTCATGGGCTTTTCTCCAGAGAAAAACAGCTCTAAAGTTTTGAAAGAGATCTCAACAATGTCTCAATTTGCCAAGATGCTAAATTCTATAATCAAAAGTCTAAATGCCATCAAGATATCAATATGATCTCTGTGCAAACCGCATTTATTTTTGTAGCTCAGCTCAACAATTGGTTAATCTGCGGCTATTTAATTTGACCCGAATTAATTTTAACTCTATAAAGTCTGGCATTTGTAATAATAGTCTGATTTTTTTTTTGATTGAACAGTTTATTGAACCTTTAGACAAAACCAATTTTCCATAAGACTTGTATGGCTCATATATGATATGGTGAGAATATGGAGCTCATAATTAAGGGAAGAAAAACACTTCAATTTAAACTGAGCAAAAGTGGAATTTGGTGAAGTTGCTGGTATTTATACAGCCAAAACGTTAGATGACATTCTAATAGTTTGTAATGTAAATCATTGAGATGTTTATAACAGACTACTTATATAAAATGCACATAATTATCAGTTGCCAATCTATATCTCTCAATAATATGTCTTGATATTTAAATACTAAATTCTAAGATTAAAGCTCTGTAGTTTTTATTGTGGGGGCAAAACATATAATGCAATGCAATACAATGATGATTGAGAGATTAACAATAAACGTTCCCTTAAAAGCCTGATGATCATATTTGGTAATCAAATTTTAACATGATTAAAAAAAAAAAAATGATATATGGATAATCAAATAAACCTAGGTTGCTTCAGTAAGTGTTCATCTTGGAATATTACGAACAATATAAAAGTTAAATTTACTTCATAAAAGTTTTTAAATTAAAAAACAAAATCTGTAAAGATAGCAAAAAGACACATGAACCACAAGCTGAAAGTGGACGTTTGTACAGTTATACTAAAAGGCCATTTACTTGTCAAAAAATATATGGAAAGAATCAGACCACAGACATGTAGTATAGATTGTGTGCAACTGTTTGTTTTAGCAATTTTTTTATCATGTTGACAATTTAAAGGCCTTAAAAATATGCATATAATGACATCTCCAATAATTTTCCTAAGCTTTGAGAGTACAACTTCAGAGCTATAAGAATTTCCTCTGGATTGTCAAGCGCCACAGGGAAGTAAAATCACAAATTTGATTTCTTGAATATCTCAGTTGTTTGTCCAAGTCAGCAATGAGGTAAAACAGAGAGCAAACTGATATTTTTGCTTGGGCTAAATCTCCTGCTTCCCAGGGTCTCAAGAAATTGTAGAAGAAACATCTGAGACAAAGATGCTAAAAAACATCTGAGCAATAAAAAAAAATCCTCTGGGTTAATGCAAACACACAAACTTTAAGAGATTAAGAAGTGTCTTGTAAATGATTCAACTTTCTAAAGAAACTTATTTTTAATCGTTAATTAGTTTGCCCATATGCCACACATATACATTCACTTTAATCCATATGGCATTTGCTTTATAAACAAATCTGGGAGTTATTCTGCACGATCTACAATGGGCTGATCCAGTCTGAGCAACAGAAGACAACAACAGCAAACTTCTAATTGTGCATGTGTGGAAAGAAACCAGTAATCTGTGCAGATGGTTGTCAAAATTGATGAATACTTCAAAAGAGACGCGTCAGTCGAGATTGGCACTACAGTATGAGACCACAATGCGGTGCCACGCTCGCTTTGTACGCTATTTGCCCGCAATCCCGTTGAAAATGAGAAAGGAGAAGTTGGAAAACATCTGGAAAAGCAAATCCCAAATGGCATCGTACGAGATTCTGCACTTGTCAGTCATCAGCCGTAATGGCGCTCTCTGGGTTGACAAGCTTTCATCAGAGAGGACGATGTTTATCGCTTCAGCAAACTGACGCGTGGCAGCTGTGTACTGACTGCTTATAGCACACTGGCCCATTCGAGGTGGTGACACTGAGCTATTACTTTGCACAAATGGAGGTAATTTAAGGATATGGAGGCACATTTAATGAGCGCCGTTTGCTGAGGCAAGCATTGCAACTCTTCTTGCTCATAGTTAGCATAACTCCGGTTTGGGTAACACGTCTTGCGCTGTTAACGAGCAGACCTCAAATCAAGTAGTTTGATGAGAAGGGGTGTTTTATTGCTTTTCTAAGGTGCCAAACATACGGTTTAGTATGAAGGGCAATAAAACAGGCGGGAAGATCCCATAACATCCACTTTTACGTGAGAGCAGGTCATTTGTAACGTGAATGTGCAAGACTTCCGGTGTCATTTGCTTCAAGTTATTTTACCTGTACTAAAACACTCCCGTTATGATGATTTATGTTGCAAACTAGTATTTTTTTATTATTATTATAGCCTATTAGTTTAATTTGTTATCATAATCTGGCTTGTAGTAGTTTTATTTTAGTAAATATTTTAGTAAATAGTTTTACTGTTTACTGCACAAATGTGTTTTGCGGCTGGACGCTTTTATCCATATTAGGAATTTCCTCGTACGACTTTCTGCGCGAGAGTGCCCTCCAGCTTCGAGTATGAATGAAACATACACTGCATGAGTGTTTAGCGCTCCACGATGTTCATCTCGCCTTAACAGTAATACCCATTCTCTCAAGAAAAAAACTCGTAGTCTTGAGCGCAACTGTAGAAAAACTAACTTGGAAGTTTTTAGAATTGCGTGGAAAAACAGTATGTCCAGCTATAGACAGGCTCTAAAAGCTGCCAGGGCCGAGCATATCCACAAACTCATAGAAAATAACCAAAACAATCCAAGGTTTTTATTTAGCACAGTGGCTAGATTAACAAATAACCAGACGCCATCCGATCTAAATATTCCCGCACAGTTTAATAGTAATGACTTTATGAATTTCTTCACTGATAAAATAGATAACATCAGAAATATAATAGCAAATGTAGATTCTACAGCATATAATACTTCAGCTTCATTCATCGCACCAAAAGATAAACTGCAGTGCTTTACAGCTATAGGACAGGAAGAGCTAAATAAACGTATCACTGCATCTAAACCAACAACATGCCTGTTAGATCCTGTACCCACTAAATTACTGAAAGAGTTGTTACCTGTAGCACAAGAACCGCTTCTCAATATTATTAACTCGTCGTTGTCTTTAGGTCACGTCCCAAAAACATTCAAGCTGGCGGTTATTAAGCCTCTTATTAAGAAACCACAACTAGATCCTAATGAACTGGCAAATTACAGACCCATCTCAAATCTTCCTTTTATGTCTAAAATTTTAGAAAAAGTTGTGTCTGCTCAATTGTGCTCCTTCTTGCAAAAAAATTATCTCTATGAAGAATTTCAGTCAGGTTTCAGGCCCCTCCATAGCACAGAAACTGCACTTGTTGAAATTACAAATGACTTGCTTCTTGCATCAGACCAAAGCTGTATCTCATTGCTAGTTTTACTTGATCTTAGTGCTGCATTCGATACTATAGATCATGACATACTCATAGATCGATTACAAAACTATACAGGTATCCAAGGGCAGGCTTTAAGATGGTTTAGATCCTACCTGTCCGATCGCTACCATTTTGTTAATTTAAATGGGGAGTCATCTCAATTATCACCAGTAAAATATGGAGTGCCACAAGGATCTGTCCTAGGTCCTCTGCTATTTTC
>NW_015505862.1:419834-422334 GCF_001515645.1 Sinocyclocheilus grahami | reverse complement strand
GAGAGAGAGAGAGAGAGAGAGAGAGAGAGAGAGAGAGAGAGAGAGAGAGAGAGAGAGAGAGAGAGAGAGAGAGAGAGAGAGAGAGAGAGAGAGAGAGAGAGAGAGAGAGAGAGAGAGAGAGAGAGAGAGAGAGAGAGAGAGAGAGAGAGAGAGAGAGAGAGAGAGAGAGAGAGAGAGAGAGAGAGAGAGAGAGAGAGAGAGAGAGAGAGAGAGAGAGAGAGAGAGAGAGAGTGTGTGTGTGTGAGTGAGAGGGAGGAGAGAGATAGAGAGAAATGGTTAGAGGGGGAAGGGGTGGTTTGTGGTGGTAAATACCCGGCTGTAACAACACACATAACCGATCGGAAAGGCCAAAATTCTGCGTGTGGATTACAGTCAGAGCAGCAGACGATCATGCGGTGGATGAAGCCTGATGTCTAGTTTTATTTCCAGCATTTGATTCGGCCAGACTTCAGCTCGTGTCATCATGCTGTAGATCAGTGTGTGGCTACATTAGTCTGGATTAGGCTTGTTTAACACCTTTAAACTCTCGGAATGAGCGCTTTCACGTCGGATCATCGGTAGATTCGTGTTGTTCTCGTCTCAGGCTTTTGTGTGTGTTGTACAGGAGCTCGCGAGCTAACAACAAAAGCGCTAGCACAGCCGGCTAGTCCATCAAAACACCGGTGCCTTTAGATGTTTTATTTGTAAACCAACCAGTGATGGACCTCGGCAAGGATTTAGCTGCTTTACTCATGAGATAAATGTGCGCTGGGACTCAGAGGTTCATTAAATGAATCGATGAGTTTGATATTTGTAGGTTAGATTAGCATTAGTCTGTTAGCATTAGCGACTCCTTTGTTGAGAAGACGATCAATCGCTTTGCTTTTTATTGAGGAATATTTGGTTTTTATTGTTTATATCGTGCTACCGTTTATCTCAGACGTTCGTGTGACTGTAACATCAGTGTTTTAGTAAGATAGGGCTAGTAAACGAAAGGAAATGTTGAACAGCTAGTGTCTGGTAATATTCGCCGATAGAACAAACAGGGATATTGTGTTCAAATAGCGATACTTAAGCGACAGAGTAGCACGTTTTAACGCTTAAAGCTATTATGGACCACACCTCGAGCTTAAACAAGATCTGCTTGCTGTGGACACAGCTACTCTTCATGGGTAAGACACATTATTTCGCTGCTCAATATATCATGAAATCAACTTGTGTGTTAAAATACTAGCTGGTTCTGAAAAATAGCGCTTGTGTGTCTTTAATGCTAAACAAGGTTGCTTCGTGGAACTGACAGAGTAGTGATATTTCAGTGGTGCTGCTGCTGTGTGAACTAGTGTGCTGGTGTTCATATACACTGTGGTTTCTCTAATGGACGAATGGGGTTGATTTAATTACAGCGAAACTCTCAGGCACACTTTAAACATGCAGAGTGAGTGGAATAACATGGCCTGTGTGTTTGAGATCAGATCAGGCTGAATGAAGACTAATATTGTCTATCTCTGTGATTGAATCCCTTCATCTTGACTGAAGACAACACAAATTAATCCTTTGCCCTTCTTCTCTCATTTATTTCCCAGGCTCCACCTCTCTTTATTTGACCTGATAGGGAATTTTGCTCATCAACAGTCGCACATTTTCTGGGGAAAAAAAGCATACACTGATTTGTTAATGTTTTCATTCGAAGTGCTTCCAGCATTATCTGAATTCATTTCTAACCATTTTGACAAAAACCTCATGTTACCCAGCTGGATAACATTACCTGGGTCACATTTGTATCAGCACAATTCTCAACAAAAAAAAATCAGATAACGAAAGTGCAAAATCAACAAACTTTAGATGCAGCATCATCGTGCTGGGCGGTATGACCAAAAATTTATATCACGGTATTTTTCAAAATGATACCGGTTTCACGGTACATGACGGTATTTTTTTTTCATGCATGACCAGGTGTTAATCATGTTTTCTACTGATTGAGAGAGGAAATACTGCAGTATATTGACTTAGAATGACTTATTTTACTGTCATGATGAGTGAATATTGTCATAAAATACCACACTAAATAGTGACTAAACACGACCCCCTTTTAATACATGTTAACCAGGAGTCACTCTCATTTATAATCGCTGCATCGTCTGATAAAATCAACATGCATCTACACTAAAGAGCGGCTATGCGGGTGTTTTGGCTATATTACTTTTTTGTCTCATGCAGCGCACTGCCTGCGTCTGAGTAACAAACTAAAAAAAACAACAAACTAAAAAGTGCATGTGATATTAACAGACGAACTACGCTCATATTTATAATTCCAAACAGTCAGTAAGCGACAGGTGCTAGCAAACGCTGTTTTGTCCTCATTTATTGAGGAGTCGGCTGTGGTGCGGCTAACTGAAAGCACTGCATCTCTGTCGCTCACTGCACAGAACAGACGCCGAGAGAGTGACACTTCTCCGGGAAAGTCAGACCTCGCGTTCGCGGGACAGCACTGGCGAAATCTTCCAACTGAACCATAGCTAAG